>NC_052343.1:25721790-25736109 GCF_016432855.1 Salvelinus namaycush
AGGGTGTGCTTTGCAACAGTTAGTAAGCGCCTGTCTGCACTGTTTGTGATCTTGAGCCAAGCTCTGTGGAGGGCGTAACTCTGTCTGCCTGTCCATTCAAACATGTGTGGGTGCTACTCAGAGCACTACGCAGTTCAGATGAAAGAATCTCTCTTCTCTTCCTGCTCCTCCCCTCTCTCTCTTCCTCCCTCAATCCTTCCATAGTGCAGAACACTACCTCTTTCTATCCTCCACATCCCCCTCCCTCTCTCTTTCCTTCACTATGTCTTTACCATAAACTCTCTTTCTTTCTCTCTTGCTCCCTCGCTCCAACCATTCTGTCAGTAGAGTGTGTTTCTAGTTATCAGATGGGCAGTCAGAGGGGTGGTAAGAAGGTGCGTCTGGTTGGATGCCTGCCAGTCCTGGGGCAGCTGACAGTGACTCAGAGAAAGATCAGTGGAGTCCACCACAGTGACTCAGAGAGAGATGAGTGTAGTCCACCACAGTGACTCAGAGAGAGATGAGTGTAGTCCACCACAGTGACTCAGAGAGAGATCAGTGGAGTCCACCACAGTGACTCAGAGAGAGATGAGTGGAGTCCACCACAGTGACTCAGAGAGAGATCAGTGGAGTCCACCACAGTGACTCAGAGAGAGATGAGTGGAGTCCACCACAGTGACTCAGAGAGAGATCAGTGGAGTCCACCACAGTGACTCAGAGAGAGATGAGTGGAGTCCACCACAGTGACTCAGAGAGAGATCAGTGGAGTCCACCACAGTGACTCAGAGAGAGATGAGTGGAGTCCACCACAGTGACTCAGAGAGAGATCAGTGGAGTCCACCACGATGACTCAGAGAGAGATGAGTGGAGTCCACCACAGTGACTCAGAGAGAGATGAGTGGAGTCCACCACAGTGACTCAGAGAGAGATCAGTGGAGTCCACCACAGTGACTCAGAGAGAGATGAGTGGAGTCCACCACAGTGACTCAGAGAGAGATCAGTGGAGTCCACCACAGTGACTCAGAGAGAGATGAGTGGAGTCCACCACAGTGACTCAGAGAGAGATCAGTGGAGTCCACCACAGTGACTCAGAGAGAGATCAGTGGAGTCCACCACGATGACTCAGAGAGAGATGAGTGGAGTCCACCACAGTGACTGGGATTGTTCCTTACAACTATAATGTTGTGCTTACCATGTTCGAACTGTATGGTTGTTTCAACCTCCTAATTTGACCGCACTTACTGCAAGTCACACTGGAGAGGAGGGTCAGCTAAATGAGGGATTTACATTACAGATGCTTCCTTAAACTCAGAAACTAGACTACAGGTAGGCAGAGAAAGAGAAAATAGAGAGAGCAACCTCCCTACATAGTGGTGCGATATGTGAAGAGACACACCTTAAACAAACTAGATAGAAAGAGGGTGGAGACAGGTGAGGGGTGGGGGAGGTGCTGGGATTTCTATATTACTGTTTGCCTGAAATTACCAACGCGCATTTCAGCCTATCCACCAATTTCCTCCCATCTGTCTTTCTGTCTATGTGTCTGTCCCTCTCTCTCTATATTTCTCTTTATATATATATACTTTCTCTCCTTAAAATCCCCCAGAGTTAATGAGAGAGACATGCAAGGGCGTTGGCTAGAGCCATGCCTGTTTGTGCTTAAACAACTCAGCCCCCTCTTCTCTTCCTTTCTCCCCTCCATATCCGCCTCTCTCTCTCTCTTCCTTCTCTTGCCGCCTCTCTCCCTATGTCTCTATCTCTAACCTCTCTCCGCCTCTCTCCCTCTCTAATTGCCTCTGTTGCATTGCTCTCCATCTCTCCTCCCCCTCTCTTTCTCTTCCTTCCTTTGTGGTAGAGATGTAGAACCTGTTTGCAGTAGTGGGGCGTGGTGTGTGTGTCGTTAAGTCCTTGATTCGTGTGCAACAACCGTTAATACTCTTTAAAGCCTCTATTCAACCTGAACCTTATGTTTAAACACAATTAAACCAGTGCCAACATGACTTTATTTCCCAGACATATGGAATGGTAACCTCGATGTAAGATAACATAGATTTGAATTGGATTTTTCATTCAACAATGAGACATTTATCCCTCTAATTTAGTTTCTGGGATTTCACATTTCAAAAAGTCAAATAAATTGATCAAATATTTCATATAATGTTGATAATATTAGATGTATTATACTGTGAAAACAGAGTAACCAAACATTCCTCTCTCTGTGCGTGGACATCATGTCCAATAGCATCCTCTATCATAATAAAACATTGACAATACTGTAAATGAATAACCTACATTTGTACCTCCATTCTCTCTCTCTCTCTCTCTCTCTCTCTCTCTCTCTCTCTCTCTCTCTCTCTCTTTCTCTCTCTCTCTCTCTCTCTCTCTCTCTCGCTCTCTCTCTCTCTCTCTCTCTCTCTCTCTCTCTCTCTCTCTCTCTCTCTCTCTCTCTCTCTCTCTCTCTCTCTCTCTCTCTCTCTCTCTCTCTCTCTCTCTCTCCCTCTCTCTCTCTCTCTCTCTCTCTCTCTCTCTGTGTGTGTGTTGTAGTCACCATGTCACAGGTCCAGCAGTCTATGGCATTGCTCATCTCAGCCTTCCACAAGTACTCTGGCAAGGAGGGCGACAAGACGACCCTGAGCAAGGGAGAACTCAAAGATCTGCTCAACGCAGAGCTTGGAGAGATCATGGGGGTGAGTGGATCCTAGGAACAGTTCAGTTCAATCATGCTTTAACAGCAGCACGACCAAATACAATACTGCTAAAGACAGACACTACTGAAATATTGAATTGCTTGGAACATCATAAACACATGACCTGCCTCATCCAATAGAATAAATTAATCTCTCACACCTTTATAAACAAATAACAACTGTATGGATTCTAGTTTTAACTGCTGAAATCAAAGTCTCACCCATTACCTCTCTCTCTCTGATCATTATAACAGAAAAACACTGACCAGGCAAAGGTTGACAAGATCTTCAAAGATCTGGACGCAAACGCAGATGGCAGTGTGGACTTCCAGGAGTACGTCACACTGGTGGCCTGCCTCACCATGATGTGCAATGAGTTCTTCACCAAGAAGTGAAACAGCTCCCCCTGCCCACTCTCCACAGAACAGCAGCTCTTGCTCCATGAGTGAATTCATGATAAGATTAGCAAGATCCTCAATGCAGGTTCAGAGGGTCAGAGATGCAGGTTTACACACATACACAGAAAAAGGGTTGGGTTGGTTATACACACCACACATAGACAGACAGGTGAAGGACACAGACACTGACCTATACACATACAGACATATAGGCTACAATCTCATGAGATGGAGAGGAAGCTCTTTGGTTTGTTTAAAGTGAAAAATGAAATAAACTATTTTAATATGTTTGGAAGAAAGCTGACTTATCATTTGTGCAGGTGTGTGTGTGTTTGTGCATGTGTGATTGGCTGTGTATGTCCTAAATATGATTCAAGCAACATGATTCAAACATTAACCTTTGTATTCAGAAATAATACAATTTGTTGATTATGTCAACGTAAACTAAACGAGGTTATGAGGCATAAACTATATTTGACTACTTAATTACGTCACAATACTGTTATCTACTCCAGAGCCAGTAAGAATACAGGAAGTCAACTGTTACTGTGAAGGTCCAATAGAGCCACATATAGAACCATCTCCAAGATGAAGCCTCCTACCCAGCAACATGAAACAACAAAGATAATATCCAAATAATGATACTGTATCACAGGTCTCCATAGAGAACCTATTGGACAATACTGAAGATGAAAATTAAGATTAGCCATAGTCCAGCAATCGCCTAGTCTTAGATTAAATCTAAAACAAGGCTGTGCAAGGAAGTTTGTACATGTCTATCACCAGATGATCATCGCCGCGGGTCAGCGCAGGAAGGTAGGCGAAGCAACAGTGGCTACATTAAAATAGTGTGTAAAGTAGCACGCAGTAGAAGGAAAGGTTGTTCAGGTGTCAGGAAGAGGTGTCCTGAGAGTGTGTTTCAAGCGTCTCAGAGTAGGAGTGCTGATTTAGGACCCGTTTTGCCTTTTTAGATCAATATGAATGATACTACTTGGACAGAGGGGGACCTGATCCTAAATCAGCACTCCTCCTCAGAGGCACAGCCCCTGGTCACGCAGCCACTCGGTTGAATCTAACTAATCTCTATGATGCATTAGTCTTGATCAGGGTTGGGGTCAATTCCACTGACATTCTAGTCTGAACTGAACTCCTATAGAAAACTTCCATGTCAAATTCAACTGATGAGAACTGAAATTGACTGACACAACTTTGGTGTCAATAAAAGTACTTGATATGTGAGTGTGAGACTAGAAGGTGGATGTTGTTGTGCTCCAGCCCAGTGCAGGGGGAAGGTGGTAGGGTGGCAGCCCAGTGCAGGGGGCCGGAGCAGAGGAGAACGACAGGGCCGAGTGAGGCCAGGAACGAGTGAGGCTGTTCTGAGCTGAGCTCTTGGCTGTTCTCTCAACCATCAAGGATTCGGCCAGAACATCTGAACAGAACCACCAGTGGGTTCTCATTACTGTTTGTGTGTGTGTGTGCATTTGTGTGTGTTCATTTTACAGAGTAGGTTGATTGAGAACACATTGTAATTTATATGGCACCGATTCCTTGTAGGCCTTCACCAGTTCTTGTGATTATTGAAAAGACAGGGGGCATTCAGGGCCATTCACCATCAGACCATTGAAGCTTGTGTTGGGATTCAATACTCTTCACAATCAACAACATACACAGATAGATTGGCTAAACACATACGTCTGAGACATGTGACCATCAGTTTTATAAATTTATTAATGTGGTCTGTCCAGAGGAAGGAGGACATAGGCAGTGGACATATTTTCATGGAGGTCAATACTTGTCGTACTGGGAAACTAATTAGCATACACTCAGTGGCAGTGGGCAAGCAAAGAATGCCACAAACTTTGCCATTGGCTGAGGCAGTGAGTAGGCGGAGGTTGGAATGAGAGGGTTCCTGTAAGAGCCTATCAGAGTGCCAAACAGTGGGGTGTGTGTGGGGGAGAAGTAGAACAGTCTCTCATCATGTGAGAGCCCAAAGACACACACACACACACACATGCTCCTCACCATGGAAACGCTTCTCACCTCTGGGTCGTCGTGGAGAAACTCCTCACCTGGACAGTAGACACCGCCCTGCATAAACCGGAATTATATAGTTTAGCCAATCAGACACCTGGCGGCTGGATGGAATAAGGAAGTCATCTGCATAGGCTAATCCTAATCCACAGACAAAGGCAATTTTAATCTGAGATCTTCTCGGCAGGCTGGGCTCGTCTGGCTGGGTCTGTGGGATTGATCCACCAAAGATTGGAGGATACCCAAAATCTATTTCTCCAATAGGAATCCCAGATCACGCTTGTGACAGCACACACATGGATCTAATCTTCCTCTCTCCCATTGACCTCAATACAACCACATGGTGATCTGTTCAACTACCCATGTTCTGTAGTTGTTCATGGAAGTAATTGTTGGTTGTGCCTTTAAACCCTCTCTGACTCTCTACCCACTACAGGTAGTGACCGGCTTTTGCACAGAAGGCTGTAGTGAATAGAGGTGGATGGAAGCGCCTTTGATGTGGTTTAGATAATCTATTGTTTGCTTTTGGCTGTCTGGTGACAAGGAGGCTATTTTTGATCAGTCATGTTCGGCAGTGTGAAGAAAATCATCTCTCTGTTTGAGACTCAACGGCAGCCTCGCCCCCTCTCTCTACCTCCTTCCCTCCCTCCATCTCTCTCTCCATCTCTACCTCCTTCCCTCCCTCCATCTCTCTCTCCATCTCTACCTCCTTCCCTCCCTCCATCTCTCTCTCCATCTCTACCTCCTTCCCTCCCTCCATCTCTACCTCCTTCCCTCCCTCCATCTCTCCCTCCATCTCTAACTCCTTATCTTCCTCCATCTCTTTCTTCATCTCTTCCCCTATCCCTCCCTTCCTCCCTATGCCCTCTCAGGTCCATTAAAAAAGCCCCCCAGTCCCCCTTAAAGAGACACTCCTCTCCTTCTGCCTCCCTCTTCGGCTGCCCCTCCTCCTTCTCCGGCTGCCCCCAGACCCCCCCCCCCCCCTTACCCCCCCCCACCTGTCCACCAACCACTACAACTTCCTGCTAGATGGAGAGTAGGAGAAGAAGGCAGGGAGAGAGTGAGTGATACAGGTTGGGGTCATGGAGGGCTGAGAGGTCGTGGGGGGGGGGGGGGGGTCAGGATTAGGGACTCATGGCCGAGCGGATGGCCATGATGAGGAACCAAACATCTGTCACCATGGAGATTCCACAACAATTTAGGACCGCAACTAAACCTCAACGACAGACCACTACTCAACCCCAACCCCAACCCCAGACCACTACTCAACCCCAACCTCAACCCCAGACCAATACTCAGCCCCAACCTCAACCGCAGACCACTATTCAACCCCAACGTCAACCCCAGACCACTGTTCAACCCCAACCTCAACCCCAGACCACTACTCAACCCCAACATCAAAAGCAGACCACTATTCAACCCCAGACCACTACTCAACCCCAACCTCAACCGCAGACCACTATTCAACCCCAGACCACTACTCAACCCCAACCTCAACCGCAGACCACTATTCAACCCCAGACCACTACTCAACCTGAACATCAACCGCAGACCACTACTAAACTCCAGACCACTACTCAACCCCAACCTCAACCCCAGACCACTACTCAACCCAAACATCAACCCCAGACTACTTCTAAGTCTGAACCTCAACCCCAGACCCAGACCACTACTCAACCCCAACCTCAACACCAGACCCTGGCCCCGCTCCCATCCTGGTCGCTGTGTCTGAAGGGTACACCTTCTGTCCGGAACGCTGAGGCAGCCTTCCTGTCCCTGCTGCTCTTCTGCCACAGGTAACCATGGAAATGGCCTGGCCATTTGTTGTCGGGAGGTGACTGTGTTCAGAAATAGACATCAATGTGAACCATGTGCACTAAGACACAATCTCCTTTGTTGTTGTTGTTGCAGTGGCTCCAGTAGCAGTAAGATTGCAATTGACAACAAGATTGAGCAAGCCATGGTAGGACAGTGTGTTTATGGTTATAGTGTCTGTAATGTGTTGTATTGAAGGACTTGGTGAAGACTCATCTGTTGCTGAAAGAATTGTGACATATATTTGATGATATGCTATAATGACATGTTGTATATTGCTGTAGGACTTGGTGAAGAGCCACCTGATGTTGGCTGTGAGAGAGGAGGGGGAGCTACTGAGGAAGCGGATCAACCAGCTGTCAGAGAGGAACGCCCAGCTGGAGAGAGAGAACTACATACTGAGAGCACTGAGAGACAGACAGAGACACTAACGCACTCATCCACGCACACACCCACGTACACACTCACACAAAGAGAAGCTAACAGTTTTAGTACATGCCTTTCATTTTCTATTTAAATGGGTGTTTTGAATAATCCTGTAAAATGTGTATTTATATTTAACCTTTATGTACCCAGGCGAGTCAAGAACAAATTCTTATTTACAATGACAGCCTGGCTATGATGATGATGATGATGATGTCTCGTGTAATGATGATGCTGTAGTTATGAAGAGGCCTGGTTCCCAGTCTCTATAACGTTCCACTTCTTAGCCTACTCCATGTCGTGTGCCAATGGCAGTTAATGAGTGGAATGTTAGCTAAACGGAGACTGGTAACCAGGCTAATGAAGAGGGGTTCTGAAAGAGAAAGTGTGAAATGTGCATATTCTGTTATTCTGCAAAAAAAAATATGAGTCAAATAAATAACTGTTACTAAAGAAGAGTTTTACTTGTGCCGTAGAGTCCACCACTTACACAATCACACACAATGTAACATGCACGCCAAGGGGCGCCATTGTGTAATTTCCTACTAACGAAGAAACCGGAAGTGTGATTGTTTCGTTCTGTAGAAGGTGTTATGGCGGCGCCAGTGGAGGGAATTTCAAAAGTGAGCAGATCCTGCTAAATAGAGTCAATCTATCCTCATGTATTAACAGTGAAAACTACAAGAAACGCCTGGGCTCAGCTGTCATTCGGGGCGCTTCCTCATAACAGTAAGCGGGGAATAAACGACATGATTGAATTTGCATAGCTTTAGTTAACGTTAGCTAGCTAATTAGCCAAACAAACCCTATAACGTTAGCTGGCTAGTAGTACAACAAGTAAAGTTAGCTGGCTAACTGACTGGTGAACTTTCTAGCATGTCTGCTGTCGTCATTAGCCAGCTAGCTGGCTGTGTGCTGAAAGCTCCCACTGTGAATGGAATCTAGCTAGAGATCTAACGTTAGCTAGATAACGTCATATCGTCATATCTGGTTGGAAGTGTAAAGTTAACGTTATTCAACCTACACTACAGATCCAACAATGGTAAGGGACTGGGTTGGGCATAGGACTCAAAATATGTTACGTTTGCTCCATCGGAAAGGTTAGGTTAGGGGGTGTTAAGGTTAGGCAAAGTGATAATGTAACTGCCATTCAGAACCATACAAAATATTCTGGTCGTTGACTGCCTTTGCCTTGTATCTTACCTAACATCAGTAACAGAGCCATCACCCAAAGATAAAGACCCAGACTAGTGACCTAAGATGACCAGAGTAGGTCCCCTGCAGCAGCATCCTCTAGCAGGGTGCAGTGACCCAGACATCCGGCTGGTCCCCCTGCCTGCCCCGGTGCCCCTGGTCCCCGCTAGCCTCCTGCGGTGCCCGGAACTGGACCTGTCTCTCCCCCTCAGCCCAGACCCGCCACGGCCCAACCCGGCTAGCCTGCTGAGAGGACGCAGCCACCGGCAGGTCAGTCTGACACATACACACACACTGACGGACAGTCACAGATGGTGCTTTTCTCAGTTGTCAAGACAGCTGTAGAAATGATGAGAGATCTGTGTGTGTCGGTCTGTGTTTTTGGAGAGACATCACTGAAGTGTGTGCCCCTGACTCTACAGGTGCGATTTGCCTCCGAAGAGCCTGTGGTTGTCACGGTGATAGCAGAGCCTAGCAAAGACCCTCCACCTTGGCATTGCCCTGGACACTCCAGCAGTTACTCAAAGGGGAAAATACTCCATGGTAACTAACCCTCCTGGTCTGGAGTCTGATGTACTCATGTTCCCCTGCACAGGAGTTGCATGCATCAACCAATGGTTGTGTGCCACGTCATCGACTGTGCCGTCGCACCAGATTGCTATAACATGTGATGTGGTTAGGCTGATACATAAAATACCTATCCAGGTGTTATAAGATCTGGCATGAGTCAGCAATGTCTGAGCAGAGGACTGGTCAATATCCCTTCCTGTATTCCTCACATAGGTGGAGATCTGCGTTGGAGGGCAAGGTCAGCAACCAACGAGGAGGCTCCCTGTGTGGAGAGGGGTGGCAGCCTCCATGAAGGGGCGGAGTTAAATACTACTCTGGCTCTGAGGGCTGAGCTAGATAACGTGGCAGGGGCAGAGTTTAACTCCCAGAAGGCCGTGCAGGAGCAACTACAGAAGTCAGACAGAACCAAGAACAGCATCAGCGCTCGGGCTACAGAGGGTAGCACACAGAAACACACACATGCAGACATAAACACACACACACAGAAACACACACATGCAGACATAAACACACACACACAGAAACACACACATGCAGACATAAACACACACACACAGAAACACACACATGCAGACATAAACACACACATGCAGACATAAACACACACATACACATGCAGACATAAACACACACACATGCAGACATAAACACACACATGCAGACATAAACACACACATGCACACACAGAAACATACACACATGCAGACATAAACACACACAGAAACATACACATGCAGACATAAACACACACAGAAACATACACATGCAGACATAAACACACACAGAAACATACACATGCAGACATAAACACACACAGAAACATACACATGCAGACATAAACACACACAGAAACATACACATGCAGACATAAACACACACAGAAACATACACATGCAGACATAAACACACACAGAAACATACACATGCAGACATAAACACACACAGAAACATACACATGCAGACATAAACACACACCACACACTAACTGAGTGTATGTCCTGTCTTTGTCTATAGGGGTGAACGTCCCTCCATCCCAGCACCTCTACAGGGCATTGGTCAGTGTGAATGTGGAGGAGGAGGAGCTCTTCAGCCAGGCTCTACGTGACAGGCTTCAGCTGGTCTCGCCCACATGCAGCCATGGCAACAAGGCAGGTCCCTCTCACTGACCCCATCAGATTACATTTACGTGTGTGTGTGTGTGTGTGTGTGTGTGTGTGTGTAAGTAAAGTAATATGTAAATAAAGGTGTGTGTAGAGCGAAAACACTCATGACCTGCAACTAGTCCATAACTGTATTTGTAATCCGTGTGTGTGTGAGCAGAAAGAGGACAGTCCTGACCTGCAGGTTTTCTTCAGGGGGGATCTGCTGAGAGAGAAGCCCCTCCTACCAGGGGAGGAGATTACCATACCACGCCCCCAGCCCATCCCACGCCCCGCAGACACAACCTTCGACCTCTACCACAGACACACATGCTGGGAGGCTGGACCCTGACACACTTACTCTGAACCTCTAGACTGAAAGGCCCTGTCCCAAAACTTAAGAAAAACATGATCCCTTCTTTCCCTCCCTACCTCCGTCATTCTCAGATATAAATATTGTATTTTAAACTAATTTAAGATATTAAAGGAATGAACCTGTATCATGTTGATGAGCGATCTTTACTGCTTGCGTGTGTGCTTGAGCCTTCGTTTGTGCTTGCTTGCATGCGTGTATGAGTTGTGGGCGAGGGAGGGCGAGGGAGGAGGTAGTGGTGGTAGAGGGATGAAGAGGTGGGGGAGAGATTGTCCAGGGATCAAAGATGGCTGCGAGGTGAGTACACAGCTTCAATTCACACAGGGAAATGCTTACTTACCGGCCCTAACCAACAGTGCCATTTTTAAGTAAAAAATAGGTATTAGGTGAACAATAGATAAGTAAAGACAATAGTAAAAAGACAGTGAAAAAACAGTAGCGAGGCTATAACTCATGCATGTAATGTTAACTGACTGATATTCTATGTATAAGATCTCCTAAACCTGTGTTAACCTCAGACCCTATTTCCTGCGTTTATCCCAAAACGCTATTCTTTCCCCATTTCCCATCTCTAACCAGAGGTTAGAGTGTGCTTATTATGTAGTGTTGGTGTGTGTAACACATTGGTGTAACGGAGTTTTGTGTTGGTGTGTGATTGTTAACATCGAGCAAGTCCTTTCCCTACCACAGGATAGACATGTTTGTGTTTCAGTGGTGGGAACAATTCTATAATTTTGTGAAAATGGTACTTCATCTCCCAGATTAACTCAATTGAAATGGAATTGAGCCCAAATCACCTAGATATGTTGTTTTATATCTCCTAGATGTGTTGTGTTTATATCTCCTAGATGTTTTATATCTCCTAGATGTGTTGTGTTTTATATCTCCTAGATGTGTTTTATATCTCCTAGATGTGTTTTATATCTCCTAGATGTGTTTTATATCTCCTAGATGTGTTGTGTTTTATATCTCCTAGATGTGTTGTGTTTTATATCTCCTAGATGTTTTATATCTCCTAGATGTGTTTTATATCTCCTAGATGTGTTGTGTTTTATATCTCCTAGATGTTTTATAACTCCTAGATGTGTTTTATATCTCCTAGATGTTTTATATCTCCTAGATGTGTTGTGTTTTATATCTCCTAGATGTTTTATAACTCCTAGATGTGTTTTATATCTCCTAGATGTTTTATAACTCCTAGATGTGTTGTGTTTTATATCTCCTAGATGTTTTATAACTCCTAGATGTGTTTTATATCTCCTAGATGTTTTATAACTCCTAGATGTGTTTTATATCTCCTAGATGTGTTGTGTTTTATATCTCCTAGATGTTTTATATCTCCTAGATGTGTTGTGTTTATATCTCCTAGATGTGTTGTGTTTGATATCTCCTAGATGTTTTATATCTCCTAGATGTGTTGTGTTTTATATCTCCTAGATGTTTTATATCTCCTAGATGTGTTTTGTTTTATATCTCCTAGATGTTTTATATCTCCTAGATGTGTTGTGTTTTATATCTCCTAGATGTGTTTTATATCTCCTAGATGTTTTATATCTCCTAGATGTGTTTTATATCTCCTAGATGTGTTTTATATCTCCTAGATGTTTTATATCTCCTAGATGTGTTTTATATCTCCTAGATGTTTTATATCTCCTAGATGTGTTGTGTTTTATATCTCCTAGATGTTTTATATCTCCTAGATGTTTTATAACTCCTAGATGTGTTTTATATCTCCTAGATGTGTTGTGTTTTATATCTCCTAGATGTTTTATATCTCCTAGATGTGTTGTGTTTGATATCTCCTAGATGTTTTATATCTCCTAGATGTGTTGTGTTTTATATCTCCTAGATGTGTTTTATATCTCCTAGATGTGTTGTGTTTTATATCTCCTAGATGTGTTGTGTTTTATATCTCCTAGATGTTTTATATCTCCTAGATGTGTTGTGTTTGATATCTCCTAGATGTTTTATATCTCCTAGATGTGTTGTGTTTTATATCTCCTAGATGTGTTTGATATCTCCTAGATGTGTTGTGTTTATATCTCCTAGATGTTTTATAACTCCTAGATGTGTTTTATATCTCCTAGATGTGTTGTGTTTTATATGCTCCTAGATGTGTTTTTATATATCCGAGATGTGTTGTGTTTTTATATCTCCTAGATTGTGTTTGTATAACTCTAGATTGTTTATATCTCCTAAGATGTGTGTGTTTTATATCTCCTAGAGTGTTTTATATCTCCTAGAGTTTGTGTTTTATATCTTCTAGAGTGTTTATATCTCCTAGATGTGTTGTGTTTTATATACTCCAAGTTATGAGATGTGTTTGTTTATAACTATGTTTTTACTCCTAGATGTGTTTTATATTCCTAGATGTGTTTATACTCCTAGATGTTTGTGTTTTATATCTCCTAGATGTGGTTCCTGTGTGTTTTATTTCCTAGATGTGTTGAATGTTTTCATATCTCCTAGATGTGTTTTATATCCTAGATGGTTGTGTTTTATATCTCCTAGATGTGTTGTGTATTTATATCTCCTAGATGTGATCTGTGTTTGATATCTCCTAGATGTTTTATATTCCTAGATGTTTGTGTTTTAATCTCCTAGAGGTGTTTTATATCCTAGATGTGTTGTATATCTCCTAGCATGTGTTGTGATATCTCCCTAGATTGTTTGTATAGCTCATAGATGGTTAATTCTGATGTTTTGTATATCTCCTAGATGTGTATTCCTAGAGTGTTTGTTTTATATCTCCTAGATGTGTGTTTTAATTCCTAATGTGTTTTTTATATCTCCTAGATGTGTTGTGTTTATAATATCTCCAAAGATCCTCTTTCTCTACTTTCTTGGTTGTGTTTTTATCATCTCCAAGATGTTGTGAGTTCAGGACCACTACCATTAGAATCCATCAGCCTAGTACCTTTGCTGTAACCCGGGTGTATTAGACCATCCACACATCTCTCTCCACAAGCACACACAGGCAACGATTTTTCCTTGTACCATCTCAGCTCATCCTCTCTCTCACACACACACACCCCAGTCTCTGAGACCCGGGATCTCTCTCTGACCAGGACGTGTCCAGCGCTGGGCAGTGGGTAGCAGCTGTTCAGAGGATGTGTGGAGGGTTCTGGACTGTCTGGAGGGACTGGGGAACCAGAGTGACTGGACGAATGGTGAATGGGAGAACTCAGTTGAGGCTGAGATGGTGTGATGGACTCGACAGCCGCTCGCGTGTGTGCTGCGTGCTGGCCCTGGGCATCACAGGAAAATATGTTAACATTCCTGGTAGTTTGCTACGGCACACCTGAGAAGCACCACCTACCTCTACCTGAGTAGTTATGGCCGTCTTCCGACCCCTCATATGCTTCTGATGCCTTTTAGATCTGCCACTACAATTCGGTAAGGGGGAGTCTCGTGCTTTATGCTTATGGAGGTTCTCTCCCTGGGTGGTTTGCTAGCTGATACTGCTTCTTATTGGTGGTGATTTCTGTTTCTCTTTCACTAGCGTGGAGGTTAGGTGGCCCTGGGGTTTTAGACGATATAGTGTCTGAGCAGGTCTTGTGAGTGTGTAACCTATATGTGTGTCCGTCCCTTAGATGTGGAGGTTCCGGCCCGGGATCAAGGTGATACAATGTTTAAGCGAGTAGTGTTCGTCAGTGAGAGTTGTCACCTATTATCTCTCCATCATCCTAAATCACCGCCCTTTACTCTGG
>NC_052343.1:26068709-26124732 GCF_016432855.1 Salvelinus namaycush
GCTCAAGGTAGATGTATGTAGATCTGGCTAATTCAGGAAAAATGCTAATCTAACCGTCAATACCTATTTTGTTTAGTAAAGTAATTATGTAACTACAGGGTGGTCTGAACAATTAGCAAAATGAATGGTAATTTGCATGTCCAGCACAGGAGGTTGGTGGCACCTTATTTGGGGAGGATGGGCTCATAGTAATGGCTGGAACGGAATGAATGGAATGGAATTGAACTCATCAAACACATGGTTTCTATGTGTTTGATACCATTCCATTCACTCTATTCTAGCTATTATTATCAGCCGTCCTCCCCTCAGCAGCCTCCTGTGATGTCCAGGTGATACAGCCCCAGTCCTTCTCTCAGGCACGTACAGACCTGTCCAGGTTCTGGACCAAGTCATCTCTCTTCTGGGAACACTCTCGGATCTTCTGGAGTATCTTTCTGCCCTGAAGAGGAGGGAGCCCCCCCACCCCTCTGAAGGAGGAAGGGAACTGGGGCGAATGGAAGAATTGACACAACTAGGGAAAGAGAGAGATAGTGGGGAAGACAGATATATTAAAATAGCAGTTGTAAAATAGGGGACTGTGATCTGTTTGAGGGCCTCAGTGAGTTTTGATGCGATCCATTAAAAAGCAGAGTGGGGAGAACTACAACAAACAAAGACCTGGTCGTTGGGGATGGTTTGGATGTCGTCCATGGGCAGCCCGGAAAGGAAGGGCCCCATCATCTTCATCACATCCATCTTCAGCCACACCAGCCTGGGAGGACAGGGGCTGGGTATCACTGGAGAGAGAGGAGGGTGGCAAACACACACACACAGTTGGCACACACACATACACTCACACACACAGGGCAGAGTAGTACTTGAACACACACATGATGTCACAACAGTAGTTGTAGTCACCAGAGTTGTGTTCAGTAGACACACGCACATGTGCGCAAACACACACACACACACACACACACACACACACACACACCACACACACACACAAGCAGGGCCCAATATTTCTTGAACACACACATGGGTACTTGAACATACACATGCAGATGTAATAAACACATAAACACACTGCAGAGTGAAGATCTGTGTGACACACACGCAAATCAGGTGTTTTGTCTGGAATAAACACACACCTCTCCGCTGTCCTTTGGACACAACTCCCTCTCTCCCTTTTCATAGCCGCGGGAAGTAGTTTGGGGTGATTTTTGTCGTAACTGAATCAGAATTAGTTAGGTAACATAGATAAATAAGATGTTTTATTTATTTTCATAATATGCAGAATATCAGAAAGGGAGAAGTCAGGTTTGAACATTGTCTTCATATGTGAATGTATCTGTGAAACCATGTGAAGGGCTCCACTATGTCTGTACTCCAGTCACTCCCTCATTTTCCCATTGGGGGGAGGAGTATGGCAGTGTCTGAAACCATTGTATTACCCCTCTGATGTTGAACTTATCTTTCATAGTATATGATCTAGAGAGTCACTCCCCTCAGGGAGCTTGTCCAGGGGTGGGTTGTATTTGAGATGGGAGTATCTAGAATTGACAATTGATATATGCCATTGGATGAGGTAATGTTTTGGTACTATGAAGTACCAAGAACGAGATTAGAACCTCGTCTTAGAGAGCAAACTTCTCTCCTTCCTCCCTGCTCCTCTCCTCTCCTTTCCAGCTTGTATCCTTCTCTCCTTCCTCCCTGCTCTTCTCCTCTCCTTTCCAGCTTGTATCCTTCTCTCCTTCCTCCCTGCTCTTCTCCTCTCCTTTCCAGCTTGTATCCTTCTCTCCTTCCTCCCTGCTCTTCTCCTCTTCCAAGCTTGTTTCCTGTATTTTCTCATAATTTCTTTCCATTTGGTTTTCCTTTAGGAGGTTTCCCACCTTTCAAGGGTTTCTTTTCATTCTCATTCTCCTCCTCTTTCCTTTCCTCTCTCCCCCTCTTGATTTGGGTCCCTCTCATCCTCTCTATCTTTCTCTTTCTCCGGTTTGACTTGAAGAGATTGATCATTAGTATTTGGGTCATAAGGTATAAAACAAGACTGTTTCTAAGAGCTTGATAAATCAAAGGTTGTTGTAACATCTAAAATCTCAAATAAACATATTTGTATCAGTATTTAGTTTAATTATAATAATGAATAATGTAACATATTCTATCTCTGCAGAGGTGGTTCTCACCTGTCATATCAGGCTGTGGTGGTCTAGCAGGCCAGTTCTGTCCTACTTCTGGTCTGAGTGTCTGTCCTGGCTCCTGTTCTGGTTTAGGTGTCTGTCCTGGTTCCTGTGCTGGTCTGTGTGTCTGTCCTGGTTTCTGTCCTGGTTCCTGTTCTGGTCTGTGTGTCTGTCCTGGTTTCTGTTCTGGTCTGTGTGTCTGTCCTGGTTTCTGTTCTTGTATAGGTCTGGGGCGCCAGGCTGCAGCAGTGTGGCTGCAGTTGTAGTTGTTCTGGGCCACCCGCTCCTTGGCCCACTCTCTGATCTGAACACGCTGCTCCTCAGAGAGAGACCCAAACACCTCTCCCAACATCTTCATCCTGGAACCAGACCATACTGTTACCACACACACACACACACACACACACACACACACACACACACACACACACACACACACACACACACACACACACACACACACACACACACACACACACACACAAACACACACACACACACACACACACGCACACACTCCAGCCCCACTCACATCTTTTCCAGGTGGGGGTTCTGTATCCAGGGAGGCAGGGTCATCTGTGGTGGGGGCATGTTCTGTAGGAGGGGCTTAGCGGCCCACACAAGCCTCCCATAATCCTCTGGTTCCATGTCGTCCCCACCCTTCATCATCAGGGCAACCCAAGAGAGGGGGGCGATGAACGCTCTCAGGAAACACTGGGGACCAGCCTGAGAGAGAGAAAGATGTTGCATTTGGGAAGTAAACAGGAGCATTGTTGAAGCCAGGTTATAATCTCATGCTAGGGCTTAACCTGTCACGCCCAACGCAGGAGATGAGAAGCAGGTACAGGAAGTGAACCATTTAATATAGACGGACACACAGCGGAACAAGAACAGCGTCTTTACATAGATATGACACGACAAACAGTGCTACTACAGGGAACAACACAGAGGAGCAGACATATATGCAGCGACAATTAACAAAGTGAGGGAGTCCAGGTGAGTCCAATGAGCGCAGCTGCGCGTAATGATGGCAACAGTTGCGTATAATGATGGGTAGCCTGGCGCCCTCGAGCGCCAGGAAGGGGGAGCGGGAGCAGGCGTGACAAAACCATGACTAGTGGGAGGGCTGAAGATGCAGTATTGTTGAAAAACAGCTGGTAATTGGCTGAGAGAGCTTGAGTGACACTGACCGAAGAGTTCCTCATGTGCTCAATGAAGCTTGGTAGACTGGAACAGTTCCACATCCTCTCTGTCACGTTCTAGAAAGAGAGCGAGAGTGAGAGAAAGGGAGAGATAGAGGAACATTTATTAAAAATGTCATTATCTTATACCTTATAGTTTAATAAACAGGTTATAAACACCACTATAAAACTGTATATAAAACAAGACCAAATATAGCCTTTGTGTCTAAAATGGATACAATCCCCATTATGTAAATAGTTGTTTACAACACTCCTGGTGTATGACTAGAGTACTGTCAGTGTATTTGCATATTTTGAATATATCTGGCTATGTAAATGAAGATGAATGTTGAGGTACCCATTCACGGTCAGAGTCAGGGTATTTCATGGTGCTATTGGGCTGGAAATAGAAGTGGGAAGCAGAGTCCATGTCTGTGTCTGAGTAGGTATCTGTTTCCTCAGCAGGGAGGGAGGTGAGGAGTGAGTGGAAGTGGGAGAGAGGGTTGGGACTAGACATGCTGTCTTCCATTTGCACCCCACTGATGGAGAGAGAAAGAGAGAGAGCGTGAGGTGGGGCTAACTTGTAGATCCATTACTTTGCACACACACACACACACACACGGGTCACCTTACCTGTTGTTAAAGGGGTTGTCCATCGTCATGGGTACCAGGTGTCCTGTAACATAGCAACCACGCATTAAGAAAAACACAGGAAAAACTAAGATGATGTAATAATCATCAAACTGTTTTAATGTGGTGCTGTTTCCAGCATGTTGTTCATAAGCAATATTATTACAATGATACATTAGTGATACTCTCTGTGTTTACTAGGTTAGAGGATGTATGTGCTGTGTCCTCACCCATTTGCAGGCATCTCATCATCTGTGGGGACAGAGGGACACCAGAATGAACTACAGGACTGTTACTTTTACTGATGGCTTTCTACCTGTTGTCTCTTCATTGACTATCTACAAGTAACCTACAGTACAAACTGAGGTATAATGTCATACCACTTTACAGTGAGGTGTGAGACAGCCGCGCCAGTCAGCCATCTAGGGTGTCACAATACACATAGCAGGTGAAGGAGTCTGTGTGGGGCTTAAACTACAGCTGGGGATGGTGTAACTGTAACATCAACATAGGCCAACTGTGTGTGTACTGATCAGTACTGTAGTAACATCACCCAGAGGTGTGTGTACTGATCAGTACTGTAGTAACATCACCCAGAGGTGTGTGTTTGATCAGTACTGTAGTAACATCACCCAGAGGTGTGTGTACTGATCAGTACTGTAGTAACATCACCCAGAGGTGTGTGTACTGATCAGTACTGTAGTAACATCACCCAGAGGTGTGTGTACTGATCAGTACTGTAGTAACATCACCCAGAAGTGTGTGTACTGATCAGTACTGTAGTAACATCACCCAGAGGTGTGTGTACTGATCAGTACTGTAGTAACATCACCCAGAGGTGTGTGTACTGATCAGTACTGTAGTAACATCACCCAGAAGTGTGTGGTTGATCAAGGTGGAGGGAGTAGTATGTGTCCTTCAGGGGAAAGCAGGGAAATAGATCCTCCAGTCACATGGTTCTGTGTATTGTGGTCACAGTTTACTGACACCTCTGGTGAGGGAGGTCACACCTGGTCAGGTAAGGCAGACCATAGACTATTGATTGATTGGTTGATTGACTGGTTGTTTGATTGATTACCAGTTTCTTGGCCATGTCTTGGAAGTGAGCGGGCGGAGATGGGAAGCCTGGGGTCGCGGGGTCAGGGTCAAGCATCATGGGAGACATGGGTGACATTGTATCTGGGTAGAGGGCTGAGAGGGACATATTGCATACACAGAAACACACATGAGCACGAACACGCACACGTCCACAAACTGTCAACATGTTATGTGTGTATGCTACACTTGTTTCCTGTTTGCATCTAACTGTAATTTAGGAATGATCCACTGTTGCAAAATGGAAGAGGGTTAGGCCTGGTGCGTTTGCTGCTTACCTGAGACTGCATGGACTAGGAAGAGGAGGAGGAGAGCCTTCTCCCCTGGTGAAGCCATGGTGGAACTGTCCACCTCTGCTTTAAAGAGGAGGAGGAGAGAGGTGATGTCAGCCATTGTAAACATCAATTCTAAACGTGGAATCATTCTAATTTCCCACCTTTCACTAACCGTAATTCTAATATTGTTTCTATCTATCGTGCATCCCTTCGTTCTCAGTAAAATACTACTTTTATTGTCGGAAAAATGTCAGTTGTACAACGTGTCTCCATGTGAGCCAGGTCTCAGGGATACTAGGGTATATTCTTTAATGCTTCCTCCTCTGAGGCTGTGAGCTCACAGCTGCCTAGCTACCGCCCTAGTTACCCACCTAGTTACCTGCCCCATGGAGTAAGCCCACTGGGGGTAAAGGAGAACATGCTGTGAAAAACATGCACTTTAATTGATATGTTATGTCACGCTCTTTCTCCATCTCTCTATCTTTCTCTCGGTTATATTTGCCTTTCTACCGTACTCTTTTCCTCCTCTCTCTCCACCTACTCTCTCTCTATCTTCTCTCTCCCTCTCCCTCCTCCTCTCTTTCCATGTCTCTCTTTCAAAACCACTGCTTTCCTATCATCGCTTCTGTAAAAGACTTTCCTCTCTAAGTCATTTGCATGGCTTCCGAAGATTTGACTTCTCATTTGGGTTTGGCCTTGAGGTGTGTCATGCAATCTGCCTGTCTGAGTGTGGTGATTCTGGGGTTTATGGTCATAATCACCAATCACAGAATTATTTGACTATATGAATATACATTGGTTACAAATTCCTGGGACTGTCTCCTCTAAATACACTCCTGTCTATTCTGAATATCTTATTCATTTGAATTAGTTCATTAGTCCATTTTTAATACTCTGTCCTTGCACATTAGTGATGCATTTTTAATACTCTGTCCTTGCACATTAGTGATGCATTTTTAATACTCTGTCCTTGCACATTAGTGATGCATTTTTAATACTCTGTCCTTGCACATTAGTGATGCATTTTTAATACTCTGTCCTTGCACATTAGTGATGCATTTTTAATACTCTGTCCTTGCACATTAGTGATGCATTTTTAATACTCTGTCCTTGCACATTAGTGATGCATTTTTAATACTCTGTCCTTGCACATTAGTGATGCATTTTTAATACTCTGTCCTTGCACATTAGTGATGCATTTTTCATAGATTAACTATTCATAGATTGAAAATGGTGGCTTTTTTTAAAGTATTATAAATATTATTCTGTGAGACAGATCATTGTTTACTTCCAAATGTAAAAAGCAACACACTGTCAAGCCTTATTAGATAATGATGCAATTGACAGAGCAACAACACACAACCAACACAGTTCTAACCATTATGGAGGCCACAACCAACACAGTTCTAACCATTATGGAGGCCACAACCAACACAGTTCTAACCATTATGGAGGCCACAACCAACACAGTTCTAACCATTATGGAGGCCACAACCAACACAGTTCTAACCATTATGGAGGCCACAACCAACACAGTTCTAACCATTATGGAGGCCACAACCAACACAGTTCTAACCATTATAGAGGCCACAACCAACACAGTTCTAACCATTATGGAGGCCACAACCAACACAGTTCTAACCATTATGGAGGCCACAACCAACACAGTTCTAACCATTATGGAGGCCACAACCAACACAGTTCTAACCATTATGGAGGCCACAACCAACACAGTTCTAACCATTATGGAGGCCACAACCAACACAGTTCTAACCATTATAGAGGCCACAACCAACACAGTTCTAACCATTATGGAGGCCACAACCAACACAGTTCTAACCATTATGGAGGCCACAACCAAACCAAAGATAAACGTACTTACTGAATTGTGTTTTCTTTTTGGATGTGGAGTAGAGTATGTAACAGCAGTATGTTCAGCAGGAGAAGAGTGTATGTGTCCTCTCTCCCTCCCTCCCTCCCTCCCTCCCTCCCTCCCTCCCTCCCTCCTGGGAGGTTACCTGTACAGGTGTCAGACCAGGTGCATACGCTCTGCGTGTGTGTGTCTCATACAAGCCCAGAGTATTGTGTGTGGGAATGCTATGTTGGCCATGTTACAGTAATCAGGCCTTAGTTCACAGTAATTTTATGTAAAAGATAATCATTATCATACTACAGTCGTGGCCAAAAGTTTTGAGAATGACACAAATATTAATTTCCACAAAGTTTGCTGCTTCAGTGTCTTTAGATATTTTTGTCAGATGTTACTATGGAATACTGAAGTATAATTACAAGCATTTCATAAGTGTCAAAGGCTTTTATTGACAATTACATGAAGTTGATGCAAAGAGTCAATATTTGCAGTGTTGACCCTTCTTTTTCAAGACCTCTGCAATCCGCCCTGGCATGCTGTCAATTAACTTCTGGGCCACATCCTGATTGATGGCAGCCCATTCTTGCATAATCAATGCTTGGAGTTTGTCAGAATGTGTGGGTTTTTGTTTGTCCACCCGCCTCTTGAGGATTGACCACAAGTTCTCAATGGGATTAAGGTCTGGGGAGTTTCCTGGCCATGGACCCAAAATATTGATGTTTTGTTCCCCGAGCTACTTAGTTATCACTTTTGCCTTATGGCAAGGTGCTCCATCATGCTGGAAAAGGCATTGTTCATCACCAAACTGTTCCTGGATGGTTGGGAGAAGTTGCTCTCGGAGGATGTGTTGGTACCATTCTTTATTCATGGCTGTGTTCTTAGGTAAAATTGTGAGTGAGCCCACTCCCTTGGCTGAGAAGCAACCTCACACATGAATGGTCTCAGAATGCTTTACTGTTGGCATGACACAGGACTGATGGTAGCGCTCACCTTGTCTTCTTTTTGTTTGGGGCATCTTTTCCGGATGCCCCAAACAATCGGAAAGGGGATTCATCAGAGAAAATAACTTTACCCCAGTCCTCAGCAGTCCAATCCCTGTACCTTTTTCAGAATATCAGTCTGTCCCTGATGTTTTTCCTGGAGATAAGTGGCTTCTTTGCTGCCCATCTTGACACCAGGCCATCCTCCAAAAGTCTTCACCTCACTGTGCGTGCAGATGCACTCACACCTGCCTGCTGCCATTCCTGAGCAAGCTCTGTACTGCTGGTGCCCCGATCCCGCAGCTGAATCAACTTTAGGAGACGGTCCTGGCGCTTGCTGGACTTTCTTGGACGCCCTGAAGCCTTCTTCACAACAATTGAACCGCTCTCCTTGAAGTTCTTGATGATCCGGTAAATGGTGGATTTAGGTGCAATCTTACTGGCAGCAATATCCTTGCCTGTGAAGCCCTTTTTGTGCAAAGCAATGATGACAGCACATGTTTCCTTGCAGGTAACCATGGTTGACAGAGGAAGAACAATGATTCCAAGCACTACCCTCCTTTTGAAGATTCCAGTATGTTGTTCGAACTCAATCAGCATGACAGAGTGATCTCCAGCCTTGTCCTCGTCAACACTCACACCTATGTTAACGAGAGAATCACTGACATGATGTCAGCTGGTCCTTTTGTGGCAGTGCTGAAATGCAGTGGAAATGTTTTGGGGGGGATTCAGTTCATTTGCATGGCAAAGAGGGACTTTGCAATTCATCTGATCACTCTTCATAACATTCTGGAGTATATGCAAATTGCCATCATACAAACTGAGGCAGGAGACTGTCAAAATGTATATTTGTGTCATTCTCAAAACTTTTGGCCACGACTGTATATCAGAGAGAAATACATTCTCAGAGAAGAAATGTTTTGTGTCTTGGAAAAAATCTCTTTTATGTAATCTTTTCAAATGACTCAAACACAGGTGAACTTTCAAATACACGTTAACATGAAAACATCAAACCCTGAACCAGTGATTAGTTGCAACTTGTACCTACTCAAACATGAGAGACATGATATTTGTATATATTTTTTTTTTAATTGTTTAAATGTAACCTTTATTTAACTAGGCAAGTCAGTTAAGAACAAATTCTTATTTACAATGACAGCATACCCCGGCCAAACCTGGACGATGCTGGGCCACTTGTGCACTGCCCTATGGGACTTCCAATCACAGCCAGGTGTGATGCAGCCTGGATTCAAACCAGGGACTACAGTGACACCTCTTGCAATGAGATGCAATGCCTTAGACCGCTGCGCCACTCGGGAGCATATCTGTGAGTGGGCACACCAATCAAGGCCCTGTGGATCTTGTTATTGTACGTCCATTCCACACAATGACCTTTAACTGACCTTTATGGACGTTTAGATCCTTGGGATTACCCTATGGCATCATATCAACTTTTTAACATGGTAAAAAAACAACCTTGTAGTGAGGTTTAGTCCTGTTTCATATCTTTGTGATTATCAAAGACTACATAGGGCAGAAGCTCTCTCCATTCAGTCTTCTCTACATTCAGTGAGGTAGTGGAATGTTTGCACAAATGACAATAAGAGTGAGATGCAGGTAAACAAATATTTGTATTTCTGAAGATGAAGAGATTGGGCAATGGGTGGGAACGTCAGAATGACTAGGCCCTATATTCAATCAAGTAGCCTCACAGTAATATAAGTAATGCTACCATCTTTCCCTGTAACAGTGTGGCAGGCCGAAAGACACAGGATGACTGGACCTTTGGGAAACAGCCGCGGCCATATTTGACTAAACATTACATAACAATATGAACACAATGGCATATTAATAACAAAGAGATCAAATGTTGTTCCACACTGCATTAACTAACAATTTCCTTGTTAAAAATATGACACAGGCTGAAAATGTTGACTTTATAAACTGGTCCTGAACATTTTACCTTTAGTTGATGATCCATACAGAATTGTGTACCAGAGGGTTGAGTTCCCCCAGACAGAGCCTCAACCATTACTGTATACAAAAAGAAAAACGTACAGAGATTGGAAACTCACATAAAACATCTATCTATGAGGAACTCTTTCGGAGTGGTGGGTGATGAACCTCAACCAATGGAAAGGTCAACAGACACAGTGGATCCAGATAGTGACACTGTTATGTACACAGCATGAGACCAATACGTTCCAGAAACATCTAACATGGCCTACCATCAATAGGAGAAGGAGATTCCTACCCTATAGGGCTGGGGTGAAATCTGAGCAGCTCAATATCAACACACAGCAGCCAAATTCAACAGGCTGTCAAGTGTTCACAATGTTTACTCTGAAAACACTCAGGGGAGTCTTTGATTTTAGCATGATTATTTTTGTATACTACTGTGTATACTACTGAAATGTGAGTAATTGAATTGAACCTCTATTGAGTTTGCCAATGGCATTATTTGAGATGAACTGGGCACACAACGACAATAAAAGCCAACCCCTATCTCAAATATATATTTAAATGTAACCTTTATTTAACTAGGCAAGTCAGTTAAGAACACATTCTTATTTACAATGACGGCGTACCTCAGCCAAACCCTCCCCTAACCCGGCCAATTGTGTGCCGCCCTATGGGACTCCCGATCACGGCCGGTTGTGATACAGCCTGGGATCAAACCCGGGTCTGTAGTGACGCCTCTAGCACTGCGATGCACTGCCTCAGACCGCTGCGCCACTCTGGATCCCATAAATATAATCATCATGGTTGGACATTAGGTGTACCATCAACTTTGACACAATAGTACTTCCCCTGCCTCCCAGTTACATATGGCTACACACACAGCAGACTATGGTACTGTAGGTTACCACACAGAGAGGCCAATTGTAAGGTTCTGTTCCTAAACCTAGCAGCAGATACAGTGGCCTCCCCTCCCCATGGAGCAGGCTGCCTGTTAAACAACAAGCCAGCTCACTGCAATCCCCCAGGACTCATCTCTAATTAGCAGTAATAATGACACTCATTGGGAAAAGGAACAGTACCTGTAGCACATTTACCAGCTTGTTACTGCTTTAAAGACTTATTTGGCATTGTCATGCATGATGAGTTGCTGGCTAAAGCAGAAACGCTACGGTTACCAAGCTACATGCAAGGTGCAGTAGACTGCTTCTGAACATGGACAACAATAGTTGAGTATCCATACAATGTAGCTAAATAAGTGGTGCATACTACAGAGTCTGCAGCAATGGCATTACAGGACAACTCACCACTTTCAGCCAGAGCCAGGGCCAGGGCCAGAAAGAGCCAAGACATCAGTTTACTTTTCCAACGCTCGACTGACCAGAAGGTGGCAGCAGAACCAAAGAAGCTAAAACTAACTGTCAGGTGTCCTGAGCTATGTAGCTGCTGCTGTTAGATCTCATCCTGGAGCATTTGGTGCTATAAAACATGTGTGAAACGCAAACGAACCCAGGCTGAAACAAATCCTGGACCTGCATGAGTAGTAGTAGATACAGTCCAAAGAAGAAGCCTGAAGGAGGAGAGATTGCTAGAAATGAACTCGGTTTAACGTTACTGTTGATAAAACGTTTACTGGAGACAGGAGAACAAGTGGAGACATAGGACGAGGTGGATATTTGTATAATAAGGCCGTTTTATTCAAGTGTAAAGATATCAGGCAAAAGCGTGCACGGCCCCTTTCTGTCTGATTCTTATGGAATCGTCGGAGAAGAGGGCGCTCTAAACAGTACATTCAGATTATATAGGCAACTAGCAAAGTAGGTTGATCTTGTCGTCTGGCCTTCCGATTGGTCGATCTGGGTCGTGGGTTGTCCTGTCCGGGCCTGATGTCGACATTCCATTGGCTCTTCCCACAGTCCTTTGTCTTGTGCTCCAACCTTGAGTTGTGTGTGTCTGTGATTGTCATGGGGGAGGGGAGTTGTGTGTGTGTCGATGGTTGTCGTCTAATGAGACCAGCATATGTCCAAGAGAAAGAGGGGTTGTGTGCATGTTGTGTCAAATATAGCTAATGTTGAGAAGTTGTTAAAACAAGTTACCAATATCTAATACAATTTCTTACAAATCCCCCTCTTCACGTCTTATAGACGTGAATAAACTAGTTAAAATTTGTCAGAAGACAAATTTTTTATTCCCCCTCTTCACGTCTCACAAGAGACGTGACATAAAAGTAAAAAAGACAAAGCTATGGGATAAAATTTGTCAGAAGACAAATTTTGATTCCCCCTCTTCACGTCTCACAAGAGACGTGACATAAAAGTTTCTTAGTCCTCAAATAGATAGACAGGTCCAGCTTCCCCATCATCAAGCAATGGAAACATTTGGGCCCTTTCCTGATTAGGGTCTATGGCGGCAGTTATAACACGACTAGCAAGCGTGCGCGCACATGGAATGCAACAGCATCCACAAAGTACAAGAATGCCCGCAAAAACGGAAATAGATACTAGGATAGAGGAAACCAGCGTCTTATATTTACCAAAGGCATCCATCCATGAGTCCCACATAGAAGTGTCCACTCCAGAATGCTGTTTCATCTTACCATTAAGGGCACAAAGTCCCTCTAATGCTACAGTCAGACTCCCATCCGTAGCTGTTATTGGGAATGAAAGTACAACACTGCTCACCAAACATTGCTCAGACCCCCCCGCGTTCAGCCAATAACATATCAACCGCGATTCTATTTTGAAATGCCATCAGGGACGTAGCTGCCAATTGTCCATGGACCGCCTCGAAGCCTTGTTGAGTCCAATTGCCCAGTTTCTGGACATTAAAATGAATATAGTTAATTCTGTCCACATTTTTATTAACTGTACACCACCAACAGACAGAAGATTCAAACCCAGCTGTCACTTGGTCCACCAGTTTATATTCATCTGGCACCCCCTAGGGACACCAATAGCATCAATGTAAGTTGAGTCGTAAATGAGCAAGGACCAAAAAGGAGACCACTCCAATAACTACATCTGGAGTGGCCAACCACACATCAGTAACCCAAAAAACGAGAATATGTTAAACCCTCAGGTCCATCCCTCTATACAACCTGTACCAGGTGGGCTCGTCGCCACCCGGGAACTTCAAACCTTCACAATAGGGAGGACAAACATCACTTTTTATTCATTCAACATCATCATCTACAGCAAACCAAGGGTCCTCCTCTGTCAGGCCCACTCTCCTGCGGAAGCTTGTTTTCGTATCAGCCTCTCCAACTGGAGCATCAAGCAACGGCATCATACCAGAGGCCCCTTACACATCTGTAACAAACTTCTTCAAACAAGGTATGATACAGGCAACACAGAAATGAAAAACAACAACTAGTGTCAGAAATCCAGCAATCATCATTGCAGTGTACTTACCAAAACAACCACCCAGCCAGGGGAACAGTCCACTCTCCTCCACACCTGCAAGACCCTCCATCTCCACTGATAACCTTGCCAACCCACTCAGAGCTTTTGAAATGCTCCCATCCGGACTAGTATTGTTAGGAACAAACGTGCAACACTGTTCTACAATCTTTTTACATACACCTCCCTGGTTGGCCAAACTTATGTCCAGTGTTAGTCTATTGTGTCTACTGGTTTTAGAGGTAGCATCCAATTGTTCAGCCATCCCTGTAAGTGCTGTGTGGGTGTGTTTAACAAATCATCATTAATTATAGTAGATATAAATGATCCAGACCTTTTGTTTTAGCATCAACAATAGCTGGGCCAATGATGGGCATCAGATGCCACAGGCCATCATTCCTGTTTAATGTCTGGAATTCGTGGGGGACCCCTATTGGGACCCCAACAGGTTGGTGTGAATGTTATCTGTACCCTCGGACCAAGGAGCGTCACGTTTCTGCCGTCTCCTGGGTTGGTACCGAGTCTCTGTGTCATGTGCAACTCCCAGAAGTTGGTTAGCTATAACCTCAATAATAGGCAATGGTGGTATCAGACTGGCCAAAACACATGTGCAACGACAATTTCCTTTCAAAATGGGGTCAACCGCCTGGCAGGTCCACACATCCACCATACATCAGCAACACCTCTAGTTAATAGTGGCATTAGTGATGCAGGTAGTAGTAGGGAGCCTCCCATAATCTATACCTCTACCTGTACCAGTGATACAGCTGTTATATCCCCCATGTGCCTTAACTCCCCACGGTACCTTCTGGGGAGGGACTTCTGGGAACACAAGACTCAGAGTTTTACACAGAGTTGAATTTGACTTGAACTTTCCAATATGCACATCCAACCTTCCCCATTACTTAGGACAAATGGGTGTGCAGCCAGAATAGGTCAGGCATGTCCCCATACGACACAGTCCTTTCTATTAAGTGTTTTGTAGGCCAACCACATATTCTCCCTTTCCTCATAACCAGTTTCCGTCCCCAAATGTTCACTATCTGAGATGTCTTTTATATTTATTATCTGTA
The DNA here is from genome assembly GCF_016432855.1 of Salvelinus namaycush. NCBI lineage: Eukaryota > Metazoa > Chordata > Actinopteri > Salmoniformes > Salmonidae > Salvelinus > Salvelinus namaycush. Next base: position 26,083,330 of record NC_052343.1, read on the forward strand.
CCGGATTGGAGAGCTTAGGTGGTGGTGTGGGACTTGGTCTTGAAGTGGTGGAGGAGGCCGGCTGAACCCTGGTCCGTTGGAACTGGTGGTGGTTCTGGCAGCACCGCCATGGTAACATCCCCATCGTATCCTAATCAGCCAGCTCAGGACTACAAGCAGTCCTGTAAAACCCCACCCTCTCCCAGAGAACACATCAGCCAGAGATCAAACAACACTTTCACTTCTATGAACGTACACAGTGTTGAGAGGTCGGGGTCAGGGATTCTTCATTAAGGAGTTGATCCCCGAGCTCTATTAGCAACGGTTCTTCTCCTTAACTCTGTGATCATTCGGCAGTGTCAGTGTGTCTCACCCTCCAAGTGCGATATGCCCCCAGGTCGAGTGATTCACCTTCTCCCTTAATTCACCTGCAATGCATAAACTCTTGGACATACAGGTTTGGTTAGCAAACAGTTTCTCATTTGTTTTTTCTGATTATATATTTAACTTCTATGCCTATTTTTTTAGCTAGAAATTTTTAATTTTAAATAAGTTTATTATCCAATAGGCCCCATCCTTTCCTAGACCACAATGTACCCTCCCCCGTTTGATACCTGGCTCTGGCCAGGTATCAACCTTACCTACTCTAAATAATGACTGAGTACATCATATTATAGGAACGTCCCTTTTATTCGCCGCATATCCAATTCTCCCTTGGGCGTACATTCATATCTATTCTTTTCCAATTCTCTGTCAAGTGACTTATCTACTTTGAAATGTATCTATGCTGCTTATATATGTTAACCTCTTTCTCTATCTTATTTCACAGCCTACCTTGCTCATTTCCTGGTCCACCCTCTTCACTCTGCTTTCAAACCTTCAAGGTCTCAACAGTGCGGGGTAGACCCCTCTGTCTGCCCTTTTTTAATAATAGTCAATAACAACTATGTGTTCCTTTGCAATATTAACTAAGTGTCTCACTGTTTTGACTTTATCTGAAATCATGGATTTAAAAATAACAACATGTCTTATAGTGTCAATCTCTAAAGTCCTTACATAACCTTAATAAACCTATCTCTATCTTCTAATAGCCAATACAAATGCTTACCTTATGGTCAAGAGTTATAAACTCTATTATAATCAATTTACCTCAAAACTAGTATCCCAAATGACAAAAATTCATTATTCTCACTACATTTCCCCGTGAGTGATCAAGTCACCGGAAAATGCAACGAAAACAGAAAAATAGGTCAAAAGGTTACACCTACATTCGTGTTCCATACCATATCCAGACATACCAAAAGAACCCTTTATCTTCTCAAAGTCCCTTACCTAAATAAAACTCAGAAAGTAAAACTCCTATTCCAATATGAGTGTATTCTTTTAAGATATCTTGTCTCTGGGAACACGGAAACCCTTATCCTAAACATTTACTACAAAAACAAAATTATGTCACCAGCATTCAACCAGGCTCCCCGTCGGCTGGGAGACCGTTGAGTGCTGCAATACTGCCATCTTCTGTCCATTCTCTGCACAGCTCTCCACCCACTCTTATTCAACCTTCTCAATTTGAGCCATATTAGTTTCTTATTTTAACTGTTGTTTTACAAATTTTTGATTTTTCTTGATCTGTTATTACCTAGTTAGACTAGAGTGTCCGTGACATACATCCATGGGGATCCGGTTATAGTTATTCTATTAACCATGTGAAAGTGCCCAGGGACACCCCAAATATCAATAGGAATATCACAAATAAGGGGCCAGATATCCCTAGCCTTGCCCAGGGAGGGAGAAATGTCCTTCTAACTGGGCGAGGTTTCTTTTTGCAGGGGAGGCGGAGTTTGATGCCGCATCCCCTGAGTCAGGAATGTCTTAATTTAAAATCGAATTTAGCTGTTTAATTCAGCTCTGACTTCTGTCAGTGTTCTAGAAGGGATTGGGGCTGGAGTGCAATGTGTGAGGTGGTGCCAAGGTGCGCCTGATTTACCTTTGACCTGGACTGAGTGTGAAGTAACCTCCCTCACTTCGTACAGTCCAGTCCACCTGGGTTCTAGCCACTTTCTCTTGTGGACTTTAACCCCACCCAGTCACCAATTTTTACCTTCAGTGGTGCCGGATCTCCCGTCAGCTTCCCCGTTGGACCTTGTGAATCTGTGTGGAGAGAGCTGCAGAAAGTTCCGTCAATTATCAGACATTACAATTTGTTGTACATCAAGGGCGGGCATATGACCTCCCTCTCTTGGTGGACCAAGCATGACTCCTCCAGCCATTGTCTCATGAGGAGAGAGGTGGGTGCCTGCACCTGGAGAGGCTCTCATGGCCAGCAACGCCAGGGGCAGGACTTCAACCCAAATCAACTTCAAACCTGCACATACATTTGATTGGCGCGTTCCACGAGACTTATGAGATTGTGGCCTGTACACTAACCCAAACTTGTGCACAATACCCAATCTTTCCTTCACCTGTCTCAGGTGTTAGTTACTGAAATGGGACCCGTTTGTCGGATCGGATTTGCCTTGGAACTCCATACCTTGGTATGAGTTCGGTTTGGAGCCACTTAATGACCGATTTTGCATCCTCCCCTGCTGCTGGCATTGCCTCAACCCATTTAGAGAACCTGTCTACCATAACTAACAGGTACCTTTTTCAATTTTTCACATTGTCTTGCCCCATATCTGTGTAATCTATGCTGATGTCCTGAAAACAAGCATTTGGGACTGGGTATGAACCCATGGGCGTTTGATATGGTTTCTTTGGATTGTGGCTACCACAAATGCTACACTCGTCACAAAACAAATCTGTCATGTCTTTCATGTGGGGGTGCCACCAGATGTGGGACACCTTTTGTAAAGTCTTCAGTTTGCCTTCGTGTGTGGGCCCATGTGCTTCTCGTATTAGTTCTGGACAGAGGTTTGCAGGGGCCACTAGTCTGCCATCATGGCATCTCCACAGTTCATCAAGTCCTTTGGTGGCCCCTTTCTGTCCCCATACTGAGTATTCATAGTGTCCTGCTGAAAACTGGAGTTCTTTTATGTGTTGCCCTGTGAGCTCAGTCCGAGCTGGTTGGATCTGAAGTATCATTTGTCTCGGGGTGTATCCACCAGCTTTCTTGGCTACTTTGTCAGCTGCACCATTTCCCTCGCTGACTCTGTTTTTCAGTTGTTGATGTCCTTTATGGTGAAGTTGCGTCTAACCCATTGTGTTCCATCAGTATGGACTGCTCCATGAGCATACTCTGAGTCGGTGTAGATGTTTAAAGTCTTTCCTTCAGCTCTTTCCAGAGCTTGTGTCAACCCTATGATTTCAGCTAACTGGGCTGATGCAGGTGTGTGATGATGGCAGATTCCAAAGTCACATGTGATCTATCCGGGAGCTGCTGCACCACTGCGTATGCTGCTATGTTCCCTTCCTCTCCTCTATAGCAGCATCCATCTGTGTATAACCATAGGTCCGGGTTGGTGAGTGGTTCGTTCCCCAGGTCAGGTCTCAGTTTCAGTTCTTGTGCAGCTCTTTCTGCACAGGAGTGGGGCAGACCTTCTTCAGCATTGAGTGCGTCTGCCATGTTTTTGTCAGTGTTGACAAATGTGATGTGTGATTGTGTGCATTTATTCTGGATTTTCGTTTTCCTTTCAGCGCTGAACGTGAATTCTTTGCTCATCAGATATGCTGCAACCCCATGGTGGGTGTGTATTTCCAATGGATGGCACATTACCAAATGGGCTGTTTTTTCAATAGCTTTTGCCACTGCAGCTACATACCTGGAACATGTGGTTTGTCCTACTTCGATGTGGTCCAATTTGGAGGAGTGATACATCAACACTCTACTCTCCCCCTCTTAGTCTAGGGGCGTTTCCTCGTCCCCTATTGGCCAGAAACTGGCTTTGGGCCGGGGTTATTGGGTGCGGACACTGTCGCACCATGTGCCCAGCTTGTTTACAATTATGACAGCTTCCATAAGATCCAGAGTACCTCTGGGGCTGTCCCCATGTGGGTGAATAGTTTGATTGTGGTAGTGGGTAGTAGGGTTGTAGAGGTGGTTCCGACGAAGGGTATGGCTGAAGCGGGTAGGCATACGGCAGTTGGAATGGCTGCTCCTGGGGTGGGTGTATAGATGGTCCCTGCTGGGTGAAGATGGGTAGTTGTTGTTGCTGTATCATTCGGGAAACAGTTTTTTCAATAATTTGTGAGATTTCTTGTTGGTCTTCAGCCACCATCTGTTTCTTGGGTTTCTCTCCTTTCTGGGCCTCTTTCAATTGTAGTTTCAAAAGTTGTACCTGTAGGGACTGGATTTGTGTTTCAGCCCCTCCCTTATCCTTATTGTATTGGGTGATGTGGTGATGCACATGGGAGTTGAACTGAGCCTGGGGAAGTGCCATTAACCCCACAGTGCCCCTGAGATGGGTTGGGGCCGATGGGGCTGCTGTGGTGGTAGGTGGGGCGTCATTATTGTTGGGCCTGCCCTCTTTGGTGTCAGTTGGTGCTCCAGTGACCACCCCCATCGTATCAGGTTTCCTGTAAGGGAGTGCTCTCCTCATTTCTTCAATCGCCCACATGCCTATTTTTAGTTCTGCCTCCGCTTTTTCCCTATGCTTTGTTCCTTCCTTCTTAAATAAGTGACTCTTATTCTTTTCAATTTCACTTTCTATCCCTTCTTTTACTGCTTCCCCTAATTCTTTCTCCATAGTGAGGAGTTGCCCTTTTGATGGGGCCGTACCAGTAAGGTAACCTTCTTGCGTCCATTTTAGCCTCACTTTTTCCCAGATCTTTTTAATGGCTTTATATTCTATTCTCCCCCCTGCTCTGTCTTCCATTCTCTGATCTAAGTATTCATTGAATTTGTGTTTGGGGACGATAGTCGTGGTCATTTTGTCGTTAAGCTATGTCTGGGTCTATTCTATTTTGGTGCGCTTAGCCCGTCACTTGATCGAAACCAGCGATGTAATTTCCGTATCTTCAGTAAATTATTTTTCCGTTTTCCAACAATATTTCAGCTATATCCTTTGGAACAGTATACTAATATATTCACGCGCTCCTGATATAATTGGAATGACAATTTTAGGTACTACTATTCAAAAATTATTATTGCTTTTCGCTTATTCAATTAATTAAATACTTTGGCAAAATATTTCAGAACTCTCCTTTCGGTACAATATACTAATGAATTCAAGCGCTCCTGATATAATTGGAATGACAATTATAGGATCTTTTATTCGAAAGCTATTATTGCTTTTAACTTTTTCGATTAATTTGAACTTTTTCGATCAATTAAATACTTTGCCAAAACATTTCAGAAATTTCCTTTGGGGACAATATACTAGTATATTCTAGCGCTTCTAAAATAATTGTCAAATTAATTCTAACCCTAAAGGATTTACCAACAGCACGAGAGGGAAAAATCAGGTCAACTTCCCCACAGAAAATAACTGCTTCACAGTAGACTCGGCGGTCATTTCAACACAGCCTCAACTCAGCATATGGCTAATTAGTAGCAATCGGCCTCGTGGAACGTTCAATCACTCACATTAATTTGGAGAGTTTCAGGTTTAAATACCATTACTCCTATTTCAAGCTTAGATTTATCACCGATGCTCCTAGTTGAAGAATATTTCGACTAGTCCCAGATTACTAATGCAACTTGAATCCCAATACGCCAAGCTTAGATTTATCACCGATGCTCCTAGTGGGGTGCCATGTCCACTAACCCCAGATTACTAATTCGACTTGAACAGACTACATTACATTTCAACACTTCATCAAGCTTAGATTTATCCCCGATACTCCTAGTTGAAGAACAATTCAACTAGTTCCAGATTACTAATACGACTTGAACAGACTACATTACATTTCAACACTTCATCAAGCTTAGATTTATCCCCGATACTCCTAGTTGAAGAACAATTCAACTAGTTCCAGATTACTAATACGACTTGATTTTATACTTCGCAAATATCTTTACACAATGCCTTAGATTCTAAACAATTCCACATAAATTTAGCAACAATTCACACTCACCACCGTACTCCTGATCATTGAATTTAGATATTGGCTATAATACAATATACAGATTTTGATTAAACAGGCATCTGCTTACCTTTTAGTTTCGAGCTCTTTTGATCAGTTTCCTGGGTGAGTTGAATCGCGATTCTCCTTCAAAAAAGGTCACCTCTCCTTCTGGAATCTTTCTCCCACGCGTCTCCCGTCTGATCAACTTTCTATTGGACCGAAATCAAAGATGTCTTAACCATCCTCTGCTTACCAAGTTTCTGTTGATAAAACGTTTACTGGAGACAGGAGAACAAGTGGAGACATAGGACGAGGTGGATATTTGTATAATAAGGCCGTTTTATTCAAGTGTAAAGATATCAGGCAAAAGCGTGCACGGCCCCTTTCTGTCTGATTCTTATGGAATCGTCGGAGAAGAGGGCGCTCTAAACAGTACATTCAGATTATATAGGCAACTAGCAAAGTAGGTTGATCTTGTCGTCTGGCCTTCCGATTGGTCGATCTGGGTCGTGGGTTGTCCTGTCCGGGCCTGATGTCGACATTCCATTGGCTCTTCCCACAGTCCTTTGTCTTGTGCTCCAACCTTGAGTTGTGTGTGTCTGTGATTGTCATGGGGGAGGGGAGTTGTGTGTGTGTCGATGGTTGTCGTCTAATGAGACCAGCATATGTCCAAGAGAAAGAGGGGTTGTGTGCATGTTGTGTCAAATATAGCTAATGTTGAGAAGTTGTTAAAACAAGTTACCAATATCTAATACAATTTCTTACATTACCCTTTTATCTGTGGATTAATTGTCGGGGTAGAGGACCTTGTGCATTTCAGATAAAATAACAACCCAATGTTTATATCCCAGGACAAATTGGCTAGCAACAGAAAGCTAGCTATTGCCATAAATGTTTAATACTTTTCGACCTGTCCCCAAATTAATATAAGTGGTTCAGAGTTTGTTTTTATATGTCAACCCGCGTGTCCTGAGCGGAGTGGATGGACAAAAAAGTACGCGTGCGGTCTGTTCAGCATGTAATTTGAAGTAGGTTAGAGGCGGAGAGGGTAGTAAGTAGGGCTGCACGCACCGGTAGATAACAGTAGCCAGAAAATACTGGGCCGGTACCAAAGGATACAACCGCAAGGTGAGTTTATTTTCATTGTATCGGTTGGGTCGTTGAATGTTGTTATAGAGTACCGCTGTCTTTCATGGTGTTTCTAGACCTTGTTATGGAATTGTATCACATGTCAAGGTCGGCCAAGCTTGTAGACGTAGACTATATCATTTTATTTTGCATGGAATATAACCGGAAATATCAGAGCCATATTGAGCCTATATAGCCTATTTATTTGGATATATCGTACTGTTCTGATAGCCTCTAGATTGTTTTTGGCCAGACGATCGTCTGACCCAACTCGATAAACTTGTTGCGGTTTCAGAGTCTACGCGCCAGGATAGGGAGCAGGTTGACGTTTGTCATGAATCTTGCCCTGTATGCAGAACTGAGCGATTTCTTCTCTGGGCCAGCGGTTTTTGGTCTTCATTTAACGTTCGAGTTAGGCATTAGGGTTAGCAATGTGGTTAAGGTTAGGTTTAAAATCCGATTTTATGACTTTGTGGCTGACATCTCTGCAGAACTGCCTCCAAGGTAAGATTCATGACAATAAATGCCAACCTGCAGATAGATACTGGAATGCTTCGAACCACATGTTCCGGTGTTGTACCGAGAATCCCCCCCTGCCAGAATCCCCCTCTTTGCGTTATTCTTTGCTGCGACTTGCTAGTTGAGATTTCTGCTCTTCACTCCGTTGTCGGTTTAACCCACTGATCTTAGTAGAAGATAGCATTTTTGTCTGCAGTTTTCGGTTTGACTATTTGTTTCAAGTGTATGTGGCGGTTCTAGCTTGTATGGCGCCCTGGGCGACCCCCCCCACACACAAAAAATACTTTGCCAAAATTCGTCATTTCTCCAATGTCTTATTCGACTAGTATTTTTGAAAGTGTAAGGATAATAATTCAGCCATAGTTGTTCTGAAATGTTTATTGCTTGCCAACATTTTACTCCCTCCTCTGTTTAATATAACACATATACATTAATTATTCATTTCGGTTGCCTATCCTGGCGTGAAGTTTGATCTATAGAAAGTATTTCACAAGTGTTTGACTCTAGCCACAAAATTAAGGAAATTAGAAGGGAGGGGGGAGAATTCTAGCAGGTAGCCTGCAGAGATCCTACGCCGCAGACAAACGGAGAGACCGTCATGCTGTTTGTTGTGTTCCTTGCTAGACTGAAATTATTATATTATCTCATGCTGTCCTTCAAATGCAAAAGGTCAGTAAAAACAGGAAGGAAGAGCTTTATTCCTTCTTTCCTGTTAGGAATTTCATAAAGTTAATTAAGAATGTCCTAAAACTCATACTCGAAGAGATGGTATGACAAATGATTGCAGGAATGCAGGAATTTGTAGTGTTTGAGTTAGACTAATATTCCTGGTCCATTATTTCACAGGTTGGATTCGAAAAAGGTAGGTATGTTAACACACTCTCTGTCATTCATCAGTATTAGTGCCTCACATTAGAAACATGTCACCCCCCAGCTATAGAATGATCTTTACATTGAACAATCTAATGTATATGTGTATGTATGTGTGATTAAAACCAAAGTTAACATGATACTGGTAATACTTTGTCTCTATTCCACTGGATGGCCGATGAGTTGTCTGTTCTGGCCAACAGTGTAATCCTCCTCTGCCTGTTTGTGTGAATACATCTCACTGTTTCTCTCAGTTGCAATGAAGGACATGTGTTTCCGGTTTAACGACACAAAGTGCCCAGAGGTGACGAAATGTTTTGATCATAATGGTGACCTGAACCAGAATCTGCTGATGGTGCCAGGTCCTTTCCAGAAATGCACATCCACCCCCTATCCTCCTTCTGGGAGGTGCACCATGTGTAGTCTGGATTATTATTACACTGTGTGCAGAAACGTCTCAGAGAGCATCCAGCCTGCCCTGGAGGCCAACAGCACAGCCATTACCAACTATGAACAAGCCAGTGAGTGTCTCTGTGAAGGCCCAAGATAGTACAACGTGAATGAAATGCTAGTGAGTAGAGTGAACAAATCGATGGTCCTGGGTGTCTATAATCCCAGGGGGCTATAGGAAGTTACGAGTATGAAAAAAATATATAATATATTTTTTTTCTTCTATATTATAGAGTATGAAAAAAAATCTATCATCAAACCAAAAACACATTTCCATATGTGATCCGTCTGTCAATTGTTGCATGTAGGCCAATCAGCCCTGTTCTGCTATTTCAGATTGCCCTGTCATCGGCATCGCGCCAACTAATGTGACAGGTGAGTGTCATTCATTCAAACATTCTGTATTATTTTCACAAACTGGCTGTAGAGAATCTTATGGTCATTTTACACAGCACTTTTTATGCAGTGTCCCTTGCTGAGTTGAACACTAAGGCCGGGATTCAGTCTGATTGAGCTTTGCCCACAATGCACGTTTTAAAGGCAATGTTTCACATTCATGGTGGCTCAATTGAAAATTACCTTAAAATGGAGCATTGTCCAAATTGACACTCGGATTGATTCCCATCCTAGCTATGTTACTGAGACTTAATTGTCCTGTGTACAGTTGAGTGAATCCCTAACAAAGACATCTGCAGTCTGGCTGTTGAGTTATTTGTCTTGGTGGCAGGTTCAGACTTCACTGGAGCTGGTGGTCAAAACGGACATCCTGGTGAGTGCAGAAATACACAGCGCAGCAATGCTGCTCCACTCTGACAGACTAATATACTCCTCAGTGGCTTTGCAAATGTTACCGTCTCCCTTTTGTAATTTTATTAATCTGTTGATTGTTTAATGCTTTATGATTCCTCATTGTAAATAATTAGTCCTCCAATTGTAATATGATACATACTTATTCAATAATTTAGTGTTTTTATCTGTTGTTCTTAAGGGGGTGAACTGTGGTGGTGTTTACTGCTCTCTGTCCTGGTCGTTGTTTGCATTGGCATCATTGCTTACAGGTGTATCAAGAAGCGCAAAATAGAAAACCATGTCATATAAGGGTGAGTGTGTTCTCTATCAGGCTGTAACAACAGACTTGCCTATAGCTTATGATTATAATGTCACTGAGGACCTGACCACCAGACATTCATAGATACTGTGATCATGTCACTGAGGACCTGACCATCAGACATTCATAGATACTGTGATTATGATGTCACTGAGGACCTGACCACCAGACATTCATAGATACTGTGATTATGATGTCACTGAGGACCTGACCACCAGACATTCATAGATACTGTGATCATGTCACTGAGGACCTGACCATCAGACATTCATAGATACTGTGATTATGATGTCACTGAGGACCTGACCACCAGACATTCATAGATACTGTGATTATGATGTCACTGAGGACCTGACCACCAGACATTCATAGATACTGTGATTATGATGTCACTGAGGACCTGACCATCAGACATTCATAGATACTGTGATTATGATGTCACTGAGGACCTGACCACCAGACATTCATAGATACTGTGATTATGATGTCACTGAGGACCTGACCACCAGACATTCGTAGATACTGATTTTATGATGTCACTGAGGACCTGACCACCAGACATTCATAGATACTGTGATTATGATGTCACTGAGGACCTGACCACCAGACATTCATAGATACTGTGATTATGATGTCACTGAGGACCTAAACACCAGACATTTGTAGATAATGCTTGCTACATCCTTTTCATTCTCTCTTCCCTATCTCTTTCCTTTTTTGGGACAGCACTCAGGACTACCCATCCCTTAACCAAGCTATTTGGACCCAACCACCAGAGAAAGTGACAGGGACAGCACTCAGGACTACCCATCCCTTAACCAAGCTATTTGGACCCAACCACCAGAGAAAGTGACAGGGACAGCACTCAGGACTACCCATCCCTTAACCAAGCTATTTGGACCCAACCACCAGAGAAAGTGACAGGGACAGCACTCAGGACTACTCAAACCCCCAGATCAGGATGCTGCTGCATTATCTCTGCCTTAATTCCATCACTTTAACTCTTCTTCTTAAAGTTGTAATCTTTTAATACATTTTCATATTCAGATTCTTGTAAATCAGTACCGTTAAACCAGTGCCTTGGATAATTTTTGGTCCTCTAATACTGACACCAGCCGGCTAAAGCCTACTCTTATTCTTAGGAATAAGTATGGAAATACAAATGTTTTACCCATGACGCATCTACCAGGGTATTTTGAATGGGGCAAAAAGGGAAAATATGGACAGTTATTAATCAAGCAGAGATAAGCTTATTCAGAAGTTGATGCACTTTAACCCACCAATTAATTATAATTTACACATGTTCTATAACACCCATTACACCTTTGAAACTTCATATGAGTGGTCTGCACATGGCTGAGGGAGGAATGTAGTGATTTATAATACAAGTTATTACCATCAAGATGATGGTACAGGACCCCACTACTGAAAATCAACCTGGGTTCGTAAATGATTTGTGCCATCCATCTCCCTAATGAAAAGGATTTATCCTAGCCTTCACCACCACTGTACTGTATGTAAAAGCATTATGTTGTACTGTGCTATTTGTCTATGTCAATACTGTATTTCTAATGCTAGTGTTTGTGAGATGTAGTAAGTCTGTTTACAAGTATATTTATGCTGTAAAGCAGGGTTTCCCAAACTCATTCAAATAACGAATTTAAATCAGCTGTGTAGTGCTAGGGCAAACATTATATACAGTATGCACCCAGGGTGGGCCACAGAACCGAGTTTGGGGAACCCTGCTGTACATTATGAGGCTGTAATACTCTATTCTATACCAGTACTCAAGTGTTGGAGAAAAGGATCATGAAATATTTACTTCTCTTTTTTTAACTTTCTCAAATAAATCTTTATATAAATGAATTTATATTTTGTGTTGCATTTATTGGCACCTTTCTGGTGTCACACATTTATCTGGGTATATACATTTTGTATCTGTCATGTGTGATACTCTACTTCCAATGAAACAATGAGTATCCATGAACACCAGTGAAATGGTTTATTACACATTCCCTAGAACAGTGGTTCCCAACCTGGTGTACTAGGACCCCCAGGGGTACTTGGTCTGTTCACAGTGGGTACTTGAGAACACGCATGAGATCATAGGCCTACTGGTAAAATGCACATGAGGGGGTACTTCAGATGGACTCCGGGCAGAGCAAAATTCAGTTGGTGGCACAGTACCTGAAAAATGTGGAGAACCACTGCCCTAAAGAACTATATTTCTCCTTCATAGACCTGTGTGTCAGGGCATGGATTTACATTATTCAGTGGTCTGAATAATATAAATCCAGGTATGTTGGCCTGGTAAACTTGCCTTTTCAAGTGCTTTGCATCCTCAGTTCTGATACTAAATGACTACTAAATGACCCTCTTCTCAACAGTCACACCACACTCTCAGCCCCCCCCCCCCCCCCTCTTCTCAACAGTCACACCACACTCTCAGCCCCCCCCCTCTTCTCAACAGTCACACCACACTCTCAGCCCCCCCCCTCTTCTCAGCAGTCACACCACACTCTCAGCCCCCCCTCTTCTCAGCAGTCACACCACACTCTCAGCCCCCCCCCTCTTCTCAGCAGTCACACCACACTCTCAGCCCCCCCCCCCCCCCTCTTCTCAACAGTCACACCACACTCTCAGCCCCCCCCCTCTTCTCAACAGTCACACCACACTCTTAGCCCCCCCCCCCCTCTTCTCAGCAGTCACACCACACTCTCAGCCCCCCCCCCTCTTCTCAACAGTCACACCACACTCTCAGCCCCCCCCCCCTCTTCTCAGCAGTCACACCACACTCTCAGCCCCCCCCCCCCCCCCCCATTCTCAGAAGTCTCACCACACTCTCAGCCTCCCCCTCCCACACACACCCCACAAAAGATGATATACCAGACTGTTTAGTTACATAGAAGGTTCTGGATCACAATGCTGTCCCTCTCTGACACCAGTCTGAAACATGATACCTCACAGTACCTACAGTCTGAGCTAAATGCATATGAACAACTAAAGAATAATTAACACTCTTCAAGACTATAATCTAAAACAGGACTCTCCAACCCTGTTCCTGGAGAGCTACCCTCCTGTAGATTTTCACTCCAACCCCAGTTGTAACTAACCTGATTCAGTTTATCAAGCAGATAATTATAAAAATGTGTAGGGGGTGCGTAGGGAGAGCAAAAACTGATTTACAACAGCGCAGTTTAATAAACAAAACCACCGTAAACAGAACAATAAATCAATGGGTTAACAAAACCCGTTACACACCAGCATAACGTGCACAAGCACTACAATAAACAATTCCGGACAAAGACATGGGGGGAACAGAGGGTTAAATACACAACATGTAATGATGGAATTGAAACCAGGTGTGTGGGAAGACAAGACAAAACAAATGGGAAATTAAAGGTGGATCGGCGATGGCTAGAAGACCGGTGACGTCGACCGCCGAACGTCGCCCGAACAAGGAGAGGAACCGACTTCGGCGGAAGTCGTGACAAAATTAGGTGTGCTAGATTAGGGTTGAAGTGACAACCTACCGGACGGTAGCTCTCCATGAACAGGGTTGGAAAGCCCTGCTCTAAAACATTATACTCACAACTTTCACATTGCCAGAGACTTGGAAACAGTGAGCGGATAGCTATGGATAACAGACTTGTGTGAGCTATCAGGGCAAATAACCAGGGTTATAGCCTGAATGTGTAGCCTATAAGGAAGATTGGGGGGGTATTGAAATGTATCTGTTATTCAGCAGGTTACCATGGACACGGAGGGGAGAGAAGAGGAGGAATGCAAAAACAGAGACACTATAGTACGTGAGGTACACCAAGAAAAATGAAATATTAACCTACTGATCACACTCGGAACATTTGGGCACAGGGAGTCTTGTTTGACCAAAAACGAGTTTGACAATGAATTTGTTTATCTGCACTCCTTTCCAGGTTGTTTGGCTCACTGGGGAAGGTAAACTATAGTGACCTCAGGACTATATCAGTGATCAGCATATACCAGCTTAACCAATCATAACTGTGTATCAGAGGGGCCCTGTGTTTCTTTAATGCAGAGTGTAGTGACACGCTGCCCTGGTATGCTGTGCTCCCTCTCAAATCAAATCAAATCAAAGTTTATTTGTCACGTGTGCCGAATACAACAGGTGTAGACCTTACAGTGAAATGCTTACTTACAGGGTCTAACCAAAAGTGCAAAAAATGTGTTAGGTGAACAATAGGTAGGTAAAGAAATAAAACAACAGTAAAAAGATAGGCTATATACAGTAGCGAGGCTATAAAAGTAGCGAGGCTACATACAGACACCGGCTAGTCAGGTTGATTGAGGTAGTATGTACATGTAGATATGGTTAAAGTGAGTATGCATATATGATGAACAAAGAGTAGCAGTAGCGTAAAAGAGGGGTTGGCGGGTGGTGGGTGGTGGGTAGCGGGACACAATGCAGATAGCCCGGTTAGCCAATGTGGGGGAGCACTGGTTGGTCGGCCCAATTGAGCTAGTATGTACATGACTGTATAGTTAAAGTGACTATGCATATATGATAAACAGAGAGTAGCAGCAGCGTAAAAAGAGGGGTTGGGGGGGCACACAATGCAAATTGTCCGGGTAGCCATTTGATTACCTGTTCAGGAGTCTTATGGCTTGGGGGTAAAAACTGTTGAGAAGCCTTTTTGTCCTAGACTTGGCACTCCGGTACCGCTTGCCATGCGGTAGTAGAGAGAACAGTCTATGACTGGGGTGGCTGGGGTCTTTGACAATTTTTGGGCCTTCCTCTGACACCGCCTGGTGTAGAGGTCCTGGATGGCAGGCAGCTTTGCCTCAGTGATGTACTGGGCAGTACGCACTACCCTCTGTAGTGCCTTGCGGTCAGAGGCCGAGCAATTGCCGTACCAGGCAGTGATGCAACCAGTCAGGATTCTCTCGATGTTGCAGCTGTAAAACCTTTTGAGGATCTCAGGACCCATGCCAAATCTTTTTAGTTTCCTGGGGGGGAATAGGCTTTGTCGTGCCCTCTTCACGACTGTCTTGGTGTGTTTGGACCATTCTAGTTTATTGTTGATGTGGACACCAAGGAACTTGAAGCTCTCAACCTGCTCCACTACAGCCCCGTTGATGAGAATGGGGGCGTGCTCGGTCCTCCTTTTCCTGTAGTCCACAATCATCTCCTTAGCCTTGGTTACGTTGAGGGATAGGTTGTTATTCTGGCACCACCCGGCCAGGTCTCTGACCTCCTCCCTATAGGCTGTCTCGTCATTGTCGGTGATCAGGCCTACCACTGTTGTGTCGTCTGCAAACTTAATGATGGTGTTGGAGTCGTGCCTGGCCATGCAGTCGTGGATGAACAGTGAGTACAGGAGGGGACTGAGCATGCACCCCTGTGGAGCTCCAGTGTTGAGGATCAGCGTGGCAGATGTGTTGCTACCTACCCTCACCACCTGGGGGCGGCCCGTCAGGAAGTCCAGGATCCAGTTGCAGAGGGAGGTGTTTAGTCCCAGGATCCTTAGCTTAGTGATGAGCTTTGAGGGTACTATGGTGTTGAACGCTGATCTGTGGTCAATGAATAGCATTCTCACATAAGTGTTCCTTTTGTCCAGGTGGGAAAGAGCAATGTGGAGTGCAATAGAAATGGCATCATCTGTGGATCTGTTTGGGCGGTATGCAAATTGGAGTGGGTCTAGGGTTTCTGGGATAATGGTGTTGATGTGAGCCATTACCAACCTTTCAAAGCACTTCATGGTTACGGACGTGAGTGCTACGGGTCTGTAGTCATTTAGGCAGGTTTCCTTTGTGTTCTTGGGCACAGTAACTATGGTGGTCTGCTTTAAACATGTTGGTATTACAGTCACGTACAGTCATTGCGCCTAAAACTGTGTGTGTGGATGTGTTACACATGGAATAAAAAGGAGCAAGATAATGCAATGAGACAGACACACAGCTCTGTTGCAAAGACTGTCAGCTCTTTGAGAATGAGCAACATTTGTTTTTCTGAATAAAAAGTGCAAAGTCACTGCATAAGTTTCCTGCACAGAAAACGGTGGACCAGGAAACAGCTACATCTGTAACCACAACTGTTACAGCTAGCAGGGCTTGAGGGTAAGTGAGATGAGGGGTCAGTTAATGAAATCGTAAAGATGGGAAATGCAGATAATTATCCGTCAACGACTTGTCATGTCATCGTGGTACACTAACAGCAACATCTCACCAGTCAAATCAGTCATACAGGTGCTATCTTTGCAACATGCAATCATTCTCAAAGAGCTGACAGTCTTTGCAACAGAGCTGTGTGTCTGTCTCATTGCAAGCCTCTGTAATAATCATGGGACAAAGTTCCTTTCAATTCTTCCTTTTGTCTCTCAGATGACTAAATAACAGTTACTGTCTTACTGTCTGTCACACCCATTTAGAATGCAGGGATTGCATCTTGAAATCGGCAAGCATATGTTAGAATTGCTTTGGAATGTTTCCACCTGATTTCCAACTTGACTGTATCCACAACTTAAACCCAATGTGTCGGCACTAATGAATCACTAATGAATCACTAATTAATCACTAATGAATCACTAATGAACAGTGGTGGAAAAAGTACTCAATTGTCATACCTGAGTAAAAGTAAAGAAACCTTCATAGAAAATGACTCAAGTAAAAGTGAAAGTCACTCAGTAAAATACTACTTGAGTAAAAGCCTAAAAGCATTTGGTTGTAAATATACTTAAATATAAAAAGTAAATTTAATTGCTAAAATATATCAAAAGTACAAGTAAAAGTATAAATAATTTCTTATTCCTTATATTAAGCAAACCAGACGGCACAATTCTCTTGTTTTTATTTATTTATGGATAGCCAGGGGCACACTCCAACAGTCAGACATCATTTAAAAATAAAGCATGAGTGTTCAATGAGTCCACCAGATCAGAGGCAGTAGGGATGACCAGGGATGTTCTCTGTTTAGTGAGTCCGCCAGATCAGAGGCAGTAGGGATGACCAGGGATGTTCTCTTGATAAGTGTGTGAAGTGGACCTTTGGACCATTTTTCTGTGCTGCTAAGCATTGAAAATGTAATGAGTGCTTTTGGGTGTCAGGGAAAATATATGGAGTAAAAAGTACATTTTCTTTAGGAATGTGGTGAAGTAAAAGTTGTCAAAAATATAAATAGTAAAGTACAGATATAAAAATAAAAAAAACTTAAGCAGCAGTACTTCAAAGTATTTTTACTTAAGTACTTTACACCACTGCTAATAAATAACACAGACAAATAGAATAAGGCAATGGTAGACTTGAAAGATAAAATGTTGTGCCAAACAGGTTTGATTTCTGTTAACAAGCCTATATAGAGTCTTAAGCCTCAGTTTGTAACAAAGCCATGTGAAGTATCTGCATCCTGTATGGTACAGTTAACTTCCTCAATAAGGAAGTGGCATTAATACTGGCAGTTATCAGACAGTTAGACATTAAGAGTCAACTCTTTCTCCCCTTTCCTTTATGGCCTCATACGATCAAATCAAATCAAATATTATTTGTCACATACACATATTTAGTAGATGTTATTGCGGGTGTTGCGAAAATGCCTGTGTTTCTAGCTCCAACAGTGCAGTAGTATCTAACAATACACAACAATACACACAAATCTAAATGTAAAAGAATGGAATTAAGAAATATATAAATATTAGGACGAGCAATGTTGGAGTGTCCGGCTAATGTTGGCTATTTAACAGTCTGATGGCCTTGAGATAGAAGCGTTTTTTCAGTCTCTCTGTCCCAGCTTTGATGCACATGTACTCAACCTGTGGTTGATGTTCTTGATGATCTTTTTGGCCTTCCTGTGACATCAGGTGCTGTAGGTGTCCTAGAGGAGAAGGAGTCTGCCCCCGGTGATGCGTTGGGCAGACCGCACCAACCTCTGGAGAGCCCTGTGATTGCGGGCGGTGCAGTTGCTGTACCAGGCGGTGATACAGCCCGACAGAATGCTCTCAATTGTACATCTGTAAAAGTTTGTGAAGGTTTTTGGGGCCAAGCCAAATTTCTTCAGCCTCCTGAGGTTGAAGAGAAGCTGTTGCGCCTTCTTCACCACTGTCTGTGTGGGTGGACCATTTCAGATCGCCAGTGATGTGTACACTGAGGAACTTGCAGCTTTCCACCTGCTCCACTGCGGTCCCGTCGATGTGGATAGGGGCGTGCTCCCTCTGCTGTTTCCTGAAGTCCACGATCAGCTCCTTTGTTTTGTTGACGCTGAGTGAGAGGTTATTTTCCCGGCACCACTCTCCCAGGGCCCTCACCTCCCTGTAGGCTGTCTCGTCATTGTTGGTAATCAGGCCTACTACTGTTGTGTCGTCTGCAAACTTGATGATTGAGTTTGAGGCATGCGTGGCCATGCAGTCATGGGTGAACAGGGAGTACAGGAGGGGGCTGAGCATGCACCCTTGTGGGGCCCCTGTGTTGAGGATCAGCGAAATGGTGGTGTTGTATCCTACCTTCACCACCTGGGGGCGGCCCGTCAGGAAGTCCAGGACCCAGTTGCACAGGGCGGGGTTCAGACCCAGTGCCCCAAGCTTAATGATGTGCATGGAGGGTACTATAATGTTGAATGCTAAGCTATAGTGAATGAACAGCATTCTTACATAGGTATTCCTCTTGTCCAGATGGGATGAGGCAGTGTGCAGTGCAGTGGCGATTGCATCGTCTGTGCCTCTATTGGGGCGGTAAGCAAATTGAAGTTGGTCTAGGGTGTCAGGTAAGGTAGAGGTGATATGATCAGGTCTGTCTTTAGAATCATCAGGAATTCTGAGAAATCATGTAACTGTATTGAAATACAGATGAAGACAACTCATCTAGGCTGACTGGATTGAAAGGTGGCACCACTTCAGCCCTGTGACCCACTTTAGGTTAACCACAAGTTATTCAACAATTACCCCAATTATTTTGTTAACACTTTATTGGGATAGTCTCAAGTAGATGGCTTGTAGATGTTCAATAACTGTCAACAACATTTAAACTAACTATCCACTAACCCTAGCCTTAACCCTCATCCTAACCTAATCCCAGCCTTAACCCTCATCCTAACTTAATCCCAGCCTTAACCCTCATCCTAACCTAATCCCAGCTATAACCCTCATCCTAACCTAATCCCAGCCTTAACCCTCATCCTAACCTAATTCCAGCCTTAACCCTCATCCTAACCTAATCCCAGCCTTAACCCTCATCCTAACCTAATCCCAGCCATAACCCTCATCCTAACCTAATCCTAGCCTTAACCCTCATCCTAACCTAATCCCAGCCTTAACCCTCATCCTAGATAATCCCAGCCTTAACCCTCATCCTAACCTAATCCCAGCCTTAACCCTCATCCTAACCTAATCCCAGCCATAACCCTCATCCTAACCTAATCCCAGCCTTAACCCTCATCCTAACCTAATCCTAGCCTTAACCCTCATCCTAACCTAATCCCAGCCTTAACCCTCATCCTAACCTAATCCCAGCCTTAACCCTCATCCTAACTAATCCCAGCCTTAACCCTCATCCTAACCTAATCCCAGCCTTAACCCTCATCCTAACCTAATCCCAGCCATAACCCTCATCCTAACCTAATCCCAGCCTTAACCCTCATCCTAACCTAATCCTAGCCTTAACCCTCATCCTAACCTAATCCCAGCCATAACCCTCATCCTAACCTAATCCCAGCCTTAACCCTCATCCTAACCTAATCCTAGCCTTAACCCTCATCCTAACCTAATCCCAGCCTTAACCCTCATCCTAACCTAATCCCAGCCTTAACCCTCATCCTAACCTAATCCCAGCCTTAACCCTCATCCTAACCTAATCCCAGCCTTAACCCTCATCCTAACCTAATCCCAGCCATAACCCTCATCCTAACCTAATCCCAGCCTTAACCCTCATCCTAACCTAATCCTAGCCTTAACCCTCATCCTAACCTAATCCCAGCCATAACCCTCATCCTAACCTAATCCCAGCCTTAACCCTCATCCTAACCTAATCCTAGCCTTAACCCTCATCCTAACCTAATCCCAGCCATAACCCTCATCCTAACCTAATCCCAGCCTTAACCCTCACCCTAATCCCAGCCTTAACCCTCATCCTAACCTAATCCCAGCCTTAACCCTCATCCTAACCTAATCCCAGCCTTAACCCTCATCCTAACCTAATCCCAGCCTTAACCCTCATCCTAACCTAATCCCAGCCTTAACCCTCATCCTAACCTAATCCCAGCCTTAACCCTCATCCTAACCTAATCCCAGCCATAACCCTCATCCTAACCTAATCCCAGCCTTAACCCTCATCCTAACCTAATCCTAGCCTTAACCCTCATCCTAACCTAATCCCAGCCATAACCCTCATCCTAACCTAATCCCAGCCTTAACCCTCATCCTAACCTAATCCTAGCCTTAACCCTCATCCTAACCTAATCCCAGCCATAACCCTCATCCTAACCTAATCCCAGCCTTAACCCTCACCCTAATCCCAGCCTTAACCCTCATCCTAACCTAATCCCAGCCATAACCCTCATCCTAACCTAATCCTAGCCTTAACCCTCATCCTAACCTAATCCCAGCCATAACCCTCATCCTAACCTAATCCCAGCCTTAACCCTCATCCTAACCTAATCCTAGCCTTAACCCTCATCCTAACCTAATCCCAGCCATAACCCTCATCCTAACCTAATCCCAGCCTTAACCCTCATCCTAACCTAATCCCAGCCTTAACCCTCATCCTAACCTAATCCTAGCCTTAACCCTCATCCTAACCTAATCCCAGCCATAACCCTCATCCTAACCTAATCCCAGCCATAACCCTCACCCTAACCTAATCCCAGCCTTAACCCTCATCCTAACCTAATCCCAGCCATAACCCTCATCCTAACCTAATCCCAGCCTTAACCCTCATCCTAACCTAATCCAAGCCTTAACCCTCATCCTAACCTAATCCCAGCCATAACCCTCATCCTAACCTAATCCCAGCCTTAACCCTCATCCTAACCTAATCCCAGCCTTAACCCTCATCCTAACCTAATCCTAACCTAATCCCAGCCATAACCCTCATCCTAACCTAATCCTAGCCTTAACCCTCATCCTAACCTAATCCCAGCCATAACCCTCATCCTAACCTAATCCCAGCCTTAACCCTCATCCTAACCTAATCCCAGCCTTAACCCTCATCCTAACCTAATCCTAACCTAATCCCAGCCATAACCCTCATCCTAACCTAATCCCAGCCTTAACCCTCATCCTAACCTAATCCTAGCCTTAACCCTCATCCTAACCTAATCCCAGCCATAACCCTCATCCTAACCTAATCCCAGCCATAACCCTCACCCTAATCCCAGCCTTAACCCTCATCCTAACCTAATCCCAGCCATTAACCCTCATCCTAACCTAATCCCAGCCATTAACCCTCATCCTAACCTAATCCCAGCCATAACCCTCATCCTAACCTAATCCTAGCCTTAACCCTCATCCTAACTAATCCCAGCCTAACCCTCATCCTAACCTAATCCAGCCATAACCCTCATTCCTAACCTAATCCCAGCCTTAACCCTCATCCTAACCTAATCCTAGCCTTAACCCTCATCCTAACCTAATCCCAGCCATAACCCTCATCCTAACCTAATCCCAGCCATAACCCTCATCCTAACCTAATCCCAGCCTTAACCCTCATCCTAACCTAATCCCAGCCATAACCCTCATCCTAACCTAATCCCAGCCATAACCCTCATCCTAACCTAATCCCAGCCTTAACCCTCATCCTAACCTAATCCCAGCCTTAACCCTCATCCTAACCTAATCCTAGCCTTAACCCTCATCCTAACCTAATCCCAGCCATAACCCTCATCCTAACCTAATCCCAGCATAACCCTCACTAACCTAATCCTCAGCCTAACCTCATCCTAACCTAATCCTAGCCTTAACCCTCATTCCTAACCTAATCCAGCCATAACCCTCATCCTAACCTAATCCCAGCCTTAACCCTCATCCTAACCTAATCCCAGCCTTAACCCTCATCACTAACCTAATCCCAGCCATAACCCTCATCCTAACCTAATCCACAGCCATAACCCTAATCCTAACCTAATCCCAGCCTAACCCTCATCCTAACCTAATCCTAGCCTTAACCCTCATCCTAACCTAATCCCAGCCATAACCCTCATCCTAACCTAATCCCAGCCTTAACCCTCATCTAACCTAATCCTAGCCTTAACCCTCATCCTAACCTAATCCTAAACCTAATCCAGCCATAACCCTCATCCTAACCTAATCCAGCCATAACCCTCAATCCTAACCTAATCCAGCCTTAACCCTCATCCTAACCCTAATCCCAGCCATAACCCTCCTCCTAACCTAATCCCAGCCATAACCCTCATCCTAACCTAATTCCACGCCTTAACCCTCATCCTAACCTAATCCCAGCCTTAACCCTCCATCCTAACCTAATCCCAGCCTTAACCCTCATCCTAACCTAATCCTAGCCTTAACCCTCATCCTAACCTAATCCCAGCCATAACCCTCATCCTAACCTAATCCCAGCCTTAACCCTCATCCTAACCTAATCCTAGCTTTAACCCTCATCCTAACCTAATCCCAGCCATAACCCTCATCCTAACCTAATCCCAGCCATAACACTCATCCTAACCTAATCCCAGCCATAACCCTCATCCTAACCTACTAGCCTAATCCAACCTTAACCCTCATCCTAACCTAATCCCAGCCATAACCCTAACCCTTATTCTAAACCTAACCACAACCTACGCAAGCATTGCTTATCAACAGCTAAAAGCCAGGAGGAAGAGAGGTTATACACAGTACATGTGTTTACTGAAGTCAATCACTAGACTACATTATATAACTGTGAAGTAGTTGGAGTGTTAAGGAGAGATTGACCTGTTAGCAAATGTAATACTGTATGGTGTCAACGTCAAACACACACACAGAGAGAGAGACAGACAGAGAGAGAGGCAGAAACAGAGATAGAGACAGAAACGAGAGAGAGAGACAGAAACAGAGAGAGAGAAAGAGAGAGGAAGAAAGCAGACAGTGAGGAGAGGGACAGACAGAGACAGAGAGACAGAAACAGAGATAGAGAGAAAGAGAGAGGAAAAAGCAGACAGAGAGAGAGAGAGGAGAAGACAGACAGAGACAGAGAGACAGAAACAGCGATAGAGAGAAAGAGAGAGGAAGAAAGCAGACAGACAGAGAGACAGACAGAGACAGAGGCAGAAACAGAGATAGAGAGAAAGAGAGAGAAGAAAGTAGACAGAGAGAGAGAGAGACAGAGAGACAGAGAGACAGAAACAGAGATAGAGAGAAAGAGAAAGAGAGAGGAAGAAAGCAGACGAGAGAGAGAGAGTAGAAGAGAGTGAAAGCCATGGCTGTCCCCAGAATTTCCCTACATCTCTATCTTTGTCTCACACCCAGCTTTGGCAGTAAGCCAGTACATCAGATAATACACATAAACCAAGTTAATCACCAATGGATACATTTAAAGCATGGCTCTTAAATTATATCTAAATAACACAGTCTGAGTGAGTACAGTACTGTCACAAATTAATTAAATCAATCAAGGGAAAACATAGATTAAACAAACAAGACACATAAGATGATAGCAGGATGTTTTAATACAAGTTGTTGAGCAGGTTAGCAAAGCAAACATAAATGAGTGTTATACACATGAGTAATGATTCAATAAAAAATCACATTAACAAATACAGTCAGTATCATTCATTATGAAATTGAACAAAAATAAGTAATTTTGTTGTCATGTCAGAACCTAATAATGTGTTATATATCCTGTCAGTATTTCTACAACAGCAGTTATGATTCTCCAGCCCCATTTTAACTTCTCCTGCAGGTCTAACACACCCTTATCCTTCCACTTGTAGTTGTCCTTTCAGATCCATAAAGGGAAGTCAACAAGCTCCTAAGGATAGCAGCAAGGTAGCGTTTGGAATCTGGCTATTTGATTTGCGCTCACATAGAATATAAACCAATATAAGATGTGGAAAGATGCCAGTCCTACATCCCTCACTATAAGCATTAGCTGACCTAAAGACAACACTAACATCTGATCTGGGTCAGACGAGCCCATAGGCACAGATCTAGGATCAGCTTCCCCAACACTATTTCATCAGGGGAAACTTTAAATCTGTGTCTATGGGTCATTTAACCTACTAAAAGCATGACATTGGATCCATGAGTCACTTCCTCAGTGACTAACTGAAACGGTAATACATATCATAATCATATTTCCTATTCTACTATGTACAAATGTATAATTAGTTTATATTACTAGATATATAATGATGTATTATAATAATATTGTTTAACAGACAATGTCTAGGCAGAGTGGTGTGAGTAGGTGTGGCTGGGGACTGATTTCACATCCTCTCTGGTTCTATATCAGCCTGAACTCCAATTCTAACTCATTCATAATCACACAGGGACTTCCCTGGTATAGCTGGAGGAGGGAGGAGAGGAACTATATCTGTTGCAGCATACTACTGGAAGTGACTGGTATGAACTGTTAGGAACTAGTGAAAGAGAGGGGAAAAGAATGTCATGTGTCTGTGTGCTGTCTGATACAGAAATCTTTCACCCATCTTTACAGTAACTAGAAACACATAAATAGTATCACACTGTCTCCACTATCAGTGACACTATTACTCAACAGAACACAGATAATACTACCTGAGTCTTTTCCCCCATTATAGTAATATGAGTTTGTATACTGTCCATTTGTATGTATGTGTGTTAATATGCCTAGTCACTTATCATAGACTAGCAGGTGCAGCTATGGGAATCTACTTCCACACAAGAGATCCACTGCTGCACTAAAACTTTCGCAGAATGTAATACAAGACTATCTCAAGCCACATGCCCATTACAATGCTTTAAAATTAAATGAAACTTTTAAAACAGTTGGGCAGCTAAAAACACTAAGACAACCACACTCACACCCCCGCGCACCCACGCACCACAAAACAACGCACGGGCACAAAACATACCCCCAGACCCACGTACACACATTCACACTTTGGTTTCTTCGGCGTTGTCCACATTAACTGAGATTCGTTGGTCCTATTCCTCCTCCTGTCAACACATCTGTACTGAAATACCAAACAGATGTCTTTAGCAATACGTACAAATCACAAAATAATTATTTATATACATTCAGTGACATACACAATGTCTCAGTAACCTTGACTATACTAAAATACTTTGTGGACCACCCCCTCCATACACACCTCTTTCCAGCAAAGTACAGAGAGATCCTTGATGAAACCTCTCCAGACGCTCAGACCTCAACTGGGGTGAAGGTTCACCTTCTAACAAGACAAAGACCCAAAGCTCACAGCCAAACAACGCAGGAGTGGCTTCGGGACAAATATCTGAATGTCCTGAGTGGCCCAGCCAGAGCCCGGACTTGAACCCGATCGAACATCTCTGGAGAGACCCAAAAATAGCTGTGCAGTGACGCTCCCCACCAATCTGACAGAGCTTGAGAGTATCGCAAGAAGAATGGGAGAAATTCTCAAAGGTGTGCAAGCTTGTAGCGTCATACCAAAGAAAACTCAATGCTGTAATCTCTGCCAAAAATGTATCAACAAAGTTCTGAGTAAATGGTCTGAATATTTTTAGTTTTTTGAGAAATCTGCTAAGAAATCTACAAACCTGTTTTGCTTTGTCATTATGGGTTAGTGTGTGTAGATTGATGAGGAGATCAATCCATTTTAGAATAAGGCTGTAACGTAACAAAATGTAGAGGGGTTGGAATACTTTCCGAATGCACTGTACAATCTGAGTTGATTTAGCCTGAGTGTCTCTCCATATCCAGCTACTCCACAGGACTGTTGGCAGGGCAGCAGTGGAGCATGTCAGTCCATTCAAGTCAAGTTTATACAATCCATCTTCACCCTTCTTTTACGCTGCTGCTGCTCTCTGTTTATTATCTATGCATAGTCACTTTAACTCTACCTACATGTACATATTACTTCAATTACCTCGACTAACCTGTGCCCCCGCACATTGACTCTGTACCGATACCCCCTGTATATAGCCTCCACATTGACTCTGTACCGATACCCCCTGTATATAGTCTCCACATTGACTCTGTACTGATACCCCCTGTATATAGCCTCCACATTGACTCTGTACCAGTACCCCTGTATATAGCCTCCACATTGACTCTGTACCAATACCCCTGTATATAGTCTCCACATTGACTCTGTACCAATACCCCTGTATATAGCCTCCACATTGACTCTGTACCAGTACCCCCTGTATATAGCCTCCACATTGACTCTGTACCGGTACCCCCTGTATATAGCCTCCACATTGACTCTGTACCGTACCACCTGTATATAGTCTCACACTGACTCTGTACCGATACCCCCTGATATAGCCTCCACATTGACTCTGTACGATACCCCTGTATATAGTCTCCACATTGACTCTGTACCGATACCCCCTGTATATAGTCTCCACATTGACTCTGTACCGATACCCCCTGTATATAGTCTCCACATTGTACCGATACCCCCTGTATATAGTCTCCACATGTACCGATACCCCTGTATATAGTCTCCACATTGTACCGATACCCCCTGTATATAGTCTCCACATTGTACCGATACCCCCTGTATATAGTCTCCACATTGTACCGATACCCCTGTATATAGCCTCGCTATTGTTTATTTACTGCTGCTCTTTATTATAAAAAAAATAAAAATTAACTGAACTATTTTTTACTTACACTTATTTTTCTTAAAACTGCATTGTTGGTTAAGTGCTTGTAAGTAATCATTTCACCTTTGCATGTGACAAATAACATTTGATTTGATTTTTAATCTGCTTTACAGTATCTCAGCTGTACACTCCTTCTGAGCCAAGCTGAGTCTCTGAGGTTAAATATGATCCTATAGAGTAGATCAACACACCTGATGATAAGCTAATGTGAGATAATAAACTGTTGAGCCATATTAAAGTAAAACAGGGTGTAAACACAGGGAGAAGAGGGAGAGTGGTAAAGTGACAACACCCCAAGTTGTTGATGAGTAACGTGAACTGTTATATCTTCCTGTTCCCCAGGACAGTCCAATAGAGTGAAAGAGCTGGGTCTTTCTTTGAACTGAGTTCAAAACAAGCAATCAGATTGGCTACAGTAAAACAAGCAGTGTCAGAATGAAAAGGTGAAACTGTATTACTCTAACCTTGATTGATGGGGACATGGTCATTACTGTGGGATTGGTGGCAGGTTTGTAAGGTCCATGACTGCAGTTAGCTGAAGAACACAAAACAAAAGAGATGACTCAGTCATTTGTCCGTCACACCACAATACAAGTACTGCTGCTAATACTGTAGCCAGCAGCATACCACCCTGCATACCACTGCTGGCTTGCTTCTGAAGCTAAGCAGGTTTGGTCCTGGTCAGGCCCTGGATGGGAGACCAGATGCTGCTGGAAGTGGTGTTGGAGGGCCAGTAGGAGGCACTCTTTCCTCTGGTCTAAACAAAGATCCCAATGTCCCAGGGCAGTGATTGGGGACACTGCTCTGTGTAGGGTGCCGTCTTTCGGATGGACGTTAAACGGGTGTCCTGACTCTCTGAGGTCATTAAAGATCCCATGGCACTTATCGTAAGAGTAGGTGTTTAACACCGGTGTCCTGGCTAAATTCCCAATTTGGCCCTCAACCATCAGGTCACCTAATATCCCCAGTTATACAATTGCTCATTCATCCCCTGTAACTATTCCCCAGGTCGTTGCTGCAAATGAGAACGTGTTCTCAGTCAACTTACCTGGTAAAATAACGGATAAATAAAAATAAAACTGTCTGTCAACGGTGACAAACTTCCCCTGTCACATCCTGTCACTCATTCATACAACAGCCTCTAGCAGCTTTGTTCTAGTGTGTTGTTTACTCACTGAGGCACTGCACCTCCCAAAATGGTGTCTGTAAGAGAGAAAAAACTGGTTGAATAGAGGACAAAAGAGAACATTCTAGTAGATGTCCTGATTGAACATGTCAGGATTTATACCAACACTCACATGACACATCCCTCCCACCCCTGTCCTTCCTGATAAAGTAGGTAACATGTTAAAAACTGGGATGTAGACAAACTACGACATAGACACAACATGATCTTATTGGTGTACTTAAACCATGTCCGTGCTTCATCAGATCCACAGACACACTAGAGTAACCACATCAGTAACAGTAACATACCACAGCCTGTGTGCAGTCCACTGAGTAGGTCAGTCTGTCCAGGCAGCCTAAGATAGTGATGAAGTGACTGGTCCGAGCCAAAGTACGGCTTTTGTCCATCTCTTTGTCTTGGCAAGAACAGTCATCTAAATAAAGTAAAAGAGACAACATAAGTCAGAGGTTTAACATAAAGTACTGTAGTTCATTGTTTCCCAACTCCTGATCCTAAAGAATCTTTTGTTCAAGCTCAGCACTAACACACTGCATTACTCACCAAGACCATGATTAGTTGAACAATGGGCGATGTCTGTGCTGGGCTGGAGCAATAGGCTGTACTCTTTAGAACAGGGTTACAATTACTTTAAAAGTTGTACCAACAGATGTAACTCCTTAATGAATTGTCATTATGTAGGTAGCTTCTGCTGTCACTCGCGTTTTCACCCACCACTGGGTCTCACAATTGGCCAAAGGCGGAGATTCAGGTAGTTCATGGAGGTCATAGGTCATTGTATAGTTAGAATGTTGGATCACCTTACAGTTAATGTTGTGAATGTCTACAACAGGCAGCAGACACCCCACTAGGACTGGTGAAAAGAGAGAGAACACAGTTACAATTTACTCCATCAATCGCATGTATTATTATTGCATCAGTGTTGCATCATATAGGCTATTGTGGAAGCCATACAAACAAGGAAATGTCTCTCTCTGTCTTTTCCTCTTTCTCGGGCGTGTACACACACACACACAATGTAGGTCGTCTTGGGGGAGATGCATGTAGAAATACTGAACAGTAGAATTGGTTGTGGATTGTCATTATGTTGTGTTGGGAGGTGAATGGGCAGAGTGATAAAAGAGAACACAATACAGTCTACTATATTATGTTTGATGTGTGTCTATTAAGAGTTGTTTTCTCATAGGCTCCACTAGGCCTGTATGTTTTCCATAGGCTCCACTGGACCTGTATGTTTTCTCATAGGCTCCACTAGGCCTGTAGTTTTTCTCATAGGCTCCACTAGGCCTGTATGTTTTCTCATAGGCTCCACTAGGCCTGTATGTTTTTCTCATAGGCTCCACTAGGCTGTATGTTTTTCTCATAGGCTCCACTAGGCCTGTATGTTTTCTCTAGGCTCCACTAGGCCTGCATGGCTGTGTTTGCACACCTATCCCAATTTTAATCTTTTTTTCACTAAGTGGTCTTTTGACCAATCAGATCAGCTCTGAAAAAGAGCTGATGTGAAAAGATCTGATTGATTGGTTAAAAGACCAATTAGTGAGAAAAGAAATTCAGAATTGGGCTGTGTGTGTAAACCGCAGTCTATAACTGTCTCCACTCGGAAGGCGCCCTGGTTTTAAACCGGTTCATGCTTGATTGAACTGTCTGATGGGGACCCCCCATCGACTTGGATTCCATTGCCTTTACCACTGGTTATCGTTGCTACTGTAGCTACGCTAGGATTTGGAGGTGTGACGCGATCAGCAGGAGGTTCATGTGGTTTTGAGGTTAGGACATGGGTTGATCGAAGCTTCGTATCAATCGTTGATAACAAAACAATAAAACTTACTCTTGTGGTGGCGGTTCGGCTCGGCTGTGCTGTGACTGGGTCAGAGATGGTAGGAGATAGTGATGGAGAAGAACGTGAACCAAGTATAGAGCAGAGCGGTACAAATAAAGGAGGGAGTAGAAAGAGAAAAGAAAGCGGGAGAGAGAGGAGTAGGGGTTTGAAGGGGAAGAGAGGGAGTAGTGGTTTGAAGGGGAGAGAGGAGAAGTATGGGTTTGAAGTTGAGAGAGGGAGTAGGGTTTGAAGGGGAGAGAGAGGGAGTAGTGGTTTGAAGGGGAGAGAGAGGAGTATGGTTTGAAGGGGAGAAAGAGGGAGTAGGGGTTTGAAGGGGAAGAGAGGGAGTAGTGGTTTGAAGGGGAGAGAGAGGGAGTATGGTTTTGAAGTTGAGAGAGAGGGAGTAGGGTTTGAAGGGAGAGAGAGGGTTATGGGTTTGAAGGGGAGAAAGAGGGAGTAGGGGTTTGAAGGGGAGAGAGAGGGAGTAGTGGTTTGAAGGGGAGAGAGAGGGAGTATGGGTTGAAGGGGAGAAAGAGGGAGTAGGGGTTTGAAGGGGAGAGAGAGGGAGTAGTGGTTTAAGGGGAGAGAGGGAGTATGGGTTTGAAGTTGAGAGAGAGGGAGTAGGGGTTTGAAGGGGAAAAGAGGGAGTAGGGGTTTGAAGGGGAGAGAGAGGGATGTAGGGGTTTGAAGGGGAGAAAGAGGAGTAGGGGTTTGAAGGGAGAGAGAGGGAGTAGTGTTTTGAAGGGGAGAGAGAGGAGTATGGGTTTGAAGTTGAGAGAGAGGGAGTATGGGTTTGAAGGGGAGAGAAGGGAGTATGGGTTTGAAGGTGAGAGAGAGGAGTCGGGGTTTGAAGGGAGAGAAAGGGAGTATGGGTTTGAAGGGGAGAGAAAGGTAGTAGGGGTTTGAAGGGGAGAGAAAGGTAGTAGGGGTTTGAAGGGAGAAAGAGGGAGTAGGGTTTGAAGGGGAAAAGAGGGAGTAGGGGTTTGAAGGGGAGAGAGAGGGAGTAGGGGTTTGAAGGGAGAGAGAGGGAGTAGTGGTTTGAAGGGGAGAGAGAGGGAGTATGGGTTTGAAGTTGAGAGAGAGGAGTAGGGGTTTGAAGGGGAGAAGAGGGAGTAGGGGTTTGAAGGGGAGAGAGAGGGAGTAGGGGTTTGAAGGGGAGAGAGAGGGAGTAGGGGTTTGGAGGGAGAGAGAGGGAGTAGGGTTTGAAGGAGAAAGAGGGAGTAGGGGTTTGAAGGGAGAGAGAGGAGTAGTGGTTTGAAGGGAGAGAGAGGGAGTATGGGTTTGAAGTTGAGAGAGAGGGAGTTGGGTTTGAAGGGAGAGAGGGAGTATGGGTTTGAAGGGGAGAGAGGGAGTCGGGGTTTGAAGGGGAGAGAAAGGGAGTATGGGTTTGAAGTTGAGAGAGAGGAGTATGGGTTTGAAGGGAGAGAGAGGGGAGTATGGGTTTGAAGTTGAGAGAGAGGGAGTAGGGGTTTGAAGGGGAGAGAGAGGGAGTATGGGTTTGAAGGTGAGAGAGAGGGAGTAGGGGTTTGAAGGGGAGAGAAAGGTAGTAGGGGTTTGAAGGGAGAAGAGAGGGAGTATGGTTTGAAGGTGAGAGAAGGGAGTCGGGGTTTGAAGGGGAGAGAAAGGGAGTATGGGTTTGAAGGGGAGAGAAAGGAGTTGGGTTAAGGGAGAGAAAGGTAGGGTTTGAAGGGGAGAAAGAGGAGTAGGGGTTTGAAGGGGAGAAAGAGGGAGTAGGGGTTTGAAGGGGAGGAGAGGGAGTAGGGGTTTGAAGGGAGAAAGAGGGAGTAGGGGTTTGAAGGGGAGAGAGAGGAGTAGTGTTTGAAGGGAGAGAGAGGGAGTATGGGTTTGAAGTTGAGAGAGAGGGAGAGGGGTTTGAAGGGGAGAAAGAGGGAGTAGGGGTTTGAAGGGGAGAGAGAGGGAGTAGGGGTTTGAAGGGAGAGAGAGGGAGTAGGGGTTGAAGGGGAGAAAGAGGGAGTAGGGTTTGAAGGGGAAGAGAGGGAGTAGGTTTGAAGGGGAGAGAGAGGGAGTATGGGTTTGAAGTTGAGAGAGAGGGTATGGGTTTGAAGGGGAGAGAGAGGGAGTATGGGTTTGAAGGTGAGAGAGAGGGAGTCGGGTTTTAAGGGGAGAGAAGGGAGTATGGGTTTGAAGGGAGAGAGAGGGAGTAGGGGTTTGAAGGGGAGAAAGAGGGAGTAGGGGTTTGAAGGGAGAGAGAGGGAGTAGGGTTTGAGGGGAGAGGAGGAGGTAGGGTTTGAGGGAGAAGAGGGAGTAGGGTTTGAAGGGGAGAGAGAGGGAGTAGTGGTTTGAAGGGGAGAGAGAGGAGTAGGGTTTGAAGTTGAGAGAGAGGGAGTATGGGTTTGAAGGGGAGAGAGAGGGAGTATGGGTTTGAAGGTGAGAGAGAGGGAGTCGGGGTTTAAGGGAGAGAAAGGGAGTATGGGTTTGAAGGGGAGAGAAGGTAGTAGGGTTTGAAGGGAGAGAGAGGGAGTAGGGGTTTGAAGGGGAAAAGAGGAGAAAGAGGGAGTAGGGTTTGAAGGGGAGAGAGAGGGAGTAGTGGTTGAAGGGGAGAGAGAGGGAGTATGGGTTTGAAGTGAGAGAGAGGAGTATGGGTTTGAAGGGAAGAGAGGGAGTATGGGTTTGAGGGAGGAGGTATGTGAGGGAGAGAGAGGGAGTCGGGGTTTGAAGGGGAGAGAAAGGGAGTATGGGTTTGAAGTTGAGAGAGAGGGAGTATGTTTGAAGGGGAGAGAGAGGGAGTATGGGTTTGAAGTTGAGAGAGAGGGAGTAGGGTTTGAAGGGGAGAGAGAGGAGTATGGTTTGAAGGTGAGAGAGAGGGAGTATGGGTTTGAAGGGGAGAGAAGGTAGTAGGGGTTTGAAGGGGAGAGAGGGAGTATGGGTTTGAAGGTGAGAGAGAGGGGAGTCGGGGTTTGGGGAGAGAAAGGTAGTAGGGGTTTGAAGGGAGAGAGAGGGAGTATGGGTTTGAAGGGAGAGAGAGGGAGTATGGGTTTGAAGGGGAGAGAGGGGTAGGGGTTTGAAGGGGAGAGAAGGGAGTATGGTTGAAGGGGAGAAAGGGAGTATGGGTTTGAAGGGAGAGAAAGGGAGTATGGGTTTGAAGGGGAGAGAGAGGGAGTATGGTTTTGAAGGGAAGAGGGAGGGAGTAGGGGTTTGAAGGGAGAGAAAGGATATGGTTTGAAGGGGAGAGAGAGGGAGTCGGGGTTTGAAGGGGAGAGAGAGGGAGTAGGGGTTTGAAGGGGAGAGAAGGGAGTATGGGTTTGAAGGGGAGAGAAAGGTAGTAGGGGTTTGAAGGGGAGCGAGAGGGAGTATGGGTTTGAAGGGAGAGGAGAGGGAGTATGGTTTTTTGAAGGGGAGAGAGAGGGAGTAGGGTTTGAAGGGGAGAGAAGGGGAGTATGGGTTTGAAGGGAGCGAGAGGAGTATGGTTTTGAAGGGGAGCGAGAGGGAGTAGGGGTTTGAAGGGAAGCGAGAGGGAGTATGGGTTTGAAGGGGAAGAGAGGGAGTATGGGTTTGAAGGGGAGAGAGAGGGAGTAGGGGTTTGAAGATTGCAAGCCACAAGGGGTGGAGTTAGGGTAGATAGCCAATGCTCATAGTGTGGCATATGTTGGGTGTGAGGCAATGAAGCAGGCAGTGGAGGTGCAACAAGTAGAGTGGAGAGAAGGAGGTCAAATGCTGAGGCAGTGAGGTGGTCCATGTCCAGGGAGATACAGGTTCAAGGGAGAGATGGGTAGGAGCATCTAAACCGGGGATTACGGGCTGGTGGGCGGCAATATGGTATACATAGATAAGAGAAGCTGGTGACGTTCATAGCAAGAGTTATCAATAGCACTGCTAAAATAGAGTCTAAAACAGAGAGGATTCAGCTAATAGTGAAAGCGTGTGGGAGACATCTCGGTATGACAGGGTTGACATGGGAAGGATCGAGGTTTGAGATAACCTCAATCAGCCGAGGGTGGAGTCATGTGTTACTGGATCTTAGTTGGTGGTAGTACTACAATGGAATGCTTGAAGCCTGTTGGCTAATGGGCAGGAGTTCAAGCAGTTCATTGTAGATATGCCAGCTAAGCCTGATGTGATTTGTGTGCAGGAAACATGGCTCAAACCTACTGTGGAGTTTATCATACAAGGACATGTAGTGGTTCGTAGGACAGAGATGTGGGGGGGGGGGGGGGGTGGCCACCTTCATAAAGCAAGGACATCCTTAAAGGATGCTAGGCAAAGGCATTGAACAGGAATATGTGATGGTGGAGGTGGACCTGGAAGTGCTGGAAGAGGAGGTGTCAGTGGATGGAGTAGGCAGGTGGTTGTTTGGAAGGGCAAAGTGGGGTCAGTTTCAGGAGCCGAGTGAGCAGATGATGGATCGGGTGGATATGAAGGGAATGTGAATAGTATAAAAACTGGGTGAGAACAGCGTTAGTGAGGGCAGCTACTGAGGCTTAACCTAAGAGTTCAGGAGGAGGAAAGCAGTCCCATGGTGGAGGAGTGTGGGGCAATGGTGAGGAGTAGGAACAGGGCATTTAGAGTACTGAAAATGACACATACCTTCCAACATCTGATTCAGTATAGCACCCAGGCCTGGTGAGAAGAACTATACTCAGGCAAAGAGGTCCTGTTGGGTCAGTTCTGCGACACCCATTGGAAGGTCGACCACTGTGGGAGAAGTGTGGGGGATGATTAAGGCATGAGTGGGGTCAGAAGGGAGTGGGATTATTCAGTGTTGACGAGTAGGAAGATGTGGCAGTAACAGATGAGGAGAAGGCAAGAGGATGACCAAAGCATTTGTCCAAGTGCATAGCTCGGCAAATCTGTCGGAGGAGGGGCAGAAGGGGAGAGAGAGAATGAGAGAGAGCACCCTGGAGTGCGGATACGAGGGAGGATGTAAATTATGCATTGAATGCACCATTTATCATGGCAGAGATGAAAAGGGCAATAGGTAAGGATGTTAATTTCACCTGGGAAATATGAGGTGTGCTATGTTATGTTGGCCCATTTTAGTGATGAGGCACTGGATAAGGTATTGGTGATGTACAACGGAGTTTGGGAGGAGGGGAAACTACAGCAGCTGAAGAGGCAGGAGTGGTACCAATCCAGAAGCCAATCCAGTAATCCCAAACAAAGGCGCAGCAGAATGGGCAGACGGAGCGGCCTCTGGTCAGGCTCCGTAAACGTGCACATCGCTCACCGCTGCCGAGTTACTACTCACCAATGTCCAGTCTCTGACAACAAGGTAGACGGAATTCGAGCAAGGTTACCTTCCAGAGAAACACCGTCTTATAGGCAAAAACTCAAACAGGATGTACCAGTGACGAGAACCATTCAACGCTGGTCTGACCAATCGGAAGCCACGCTTCAAGATTGTTTGATCACGCGGACTGGAATATGTTCCGGTCAGCCGCTGACTCTGTGAGTGAGTTTTATAAGAAGTGCTTGGAGATGTTGTACCCACTGTGATATTAAAACCTACCCTAACCAGAACCCGTAGATCGATAGCGCATTTGCGCAAAACTGAAAGCGTGATCCACTGCATTTAACCATGGAAAGAGGTCTGGAAATATGGCTGAACATAAACACTGTAGTTATTCCCTCTGCAAGGCAATCAAACAAGCGAAATGCCGGTACAGGGACAAGGTGGAGTCGCAATTCAATGGCTTATGTGGCAGGTTCTAAGAGAAATAACAGACTACAAAAATAAAAACACCCATTCACGGACACAGACGTCACGCTTCCAGACAACCTAACACCTTCTTTGCCCGCTTTGAGGATATAGTGCACCGTCGCGGCTCACTAACAAGGACTGCGCCCCCCTCTCCTTCTCCGTGGCCGACGTTAACCTCGCAAGGCTGCTGGCCCAGACGGCATCCCTAGCCGCCTCCTCAGAGCATGTCAGACCAGCTGCTGGTGGTGTTTTACGTACATATTCAATCTCCCTATCCCAGTCTGTTGTCCCCACATGCTTCAAGAGGCTACAATTGTTCCTGTACCCAAGAAGGCAAAGATAACTGAACTAAATGACTACGCCCCCGTAGCACTCACTTCTGTCATCAAGTGCTTTGAGAAGCAGTCAAGGATCATATCACCTCCACCTTACCAGCCACACTAGACCCACTTCAGTTTGTATACCGCCCCAACAGGTTCACAGATGACACATCGCCATCACACTGCACACTGCCCTATCCCATCTGGACAAAAATAAAACCTATGTAAGAATGCTGTTCATTGACTGGGTGGCAGGTACCTAGTGGTTAGAGTGTTGGGCCTGTAACCGAAAGGTTGCTAGATCGAATCCCCAAGCTGATAAGGGAAAAATCTGTTGTTCTGCCCCTGAACAAGGCAGTTAACCCACTGTTCCTAGGCTGTCATTGTAAATAAGAATTTGTTCTTACTGACTTGCCTAGTTATAAAGGTTCAAAAAATTAATAAAAATGTATTGACTACAGCTCAGCATTCAACACCATAGTACCCTCCAAGCTCATCATCAAGCTGGGGCCCTGGGTCTCAACCCCGCCCTGTGCAACTGGGTACTGGACTTTCTGACGGGCCACCGTCAGTAGGAAACAACATCTCCACTTCGCTGACCCTCAACACTGGGGCCCCACAAGGGTGGTGCTCAGCCCTCTCCTGTACTCCCTGTTCACCCATGATTGTGGCCATGCACACCTCCAACTCAATCATCAAGTTTGCAGACGACACAACAGTAGTGGCTTGATTACCAACAATGACATACAGCCTACAGGGAAGAGGTGAGGGCACTCGAGTGTGGTGTCAGGAAAACAACCTCTCACTCAATGTCAACAAAACAAAGGAGTGATCGTGGACTTCTGAAACAGCGGATGGAGCACCCCCCTATCCACTCGAAGGGACAGCAGTGGAGAAGGTGGAAAGTTCCTCGGTGTACACATCACAGACAACTGAAATGGTCCACCCACACAGACAGCGTGGTGAAGGGCGCAACAGTGCTCTTCAACTCAGGAGGCTGAAGAAATTTGGCTTGTCATACAAAACACTGACAAACTTTTACAGATGCACAATCGAGAGCATCCAACTGCACCGCCCTCAACCGCAGGCTCTCCAGAGGGTGGTGCGTTTTTGCAAACTACCTGCCCTCCATGAAGCTACAGCACCCGATGTCACAGGAAGGCCAAAGGTCATCAAGGACAACCACCCAAGCCACTGCCTGCTGTCCACCGCTATCATCCAGAAGGTGAGGTCAGTACAGGTGCATCAAAGTTGGGACCGAGAGATTAAAAACAGCTTCTATCTCAAGGCCATCAGACTGCTAAACAGCAATCACTAACTCAGAGGCTGCTGCCTACATTGAGACCCAATCACTGGACACTTTAATAAATGGATCTCTAGTCACTTTAAAAATGCCACTTTAAATAATGCCACTTTAAATAATGTTTACATATCTTTCATTACTCATTTCACATGTATATACTGTATTTTATACCATCTATTGCACCTTGCCTATGCCGCTCGGCCATCGCTCATCCATATACTTATTGTTCATATTCCCATTCACCCCTTTAGATGTGTGTATTAGGAAGTTGTTGGTGAATTGTTAGATTACTTGTTAGACATTACTGCACTGTCGGAACTAGAAGCACAAGCATTTAGCTACATTCGCATTAACATCTGATAACCATGTGTATGTACCAATAATTGGATTTGATTTGAAAGTGTGAGAAGGTGCTAATTGTAATACCGTCTGACGGGGAAGAGTGGGGGACTGGGTGTTCCCATTGAGGACCATGCATGTTGCATTGATCCAATCTGTAATGATTATCGCAGTATGCCGTATGGTACAGCAGCCAGAACATCACTGGAAAGGCTAGCTGTCATACAGGGTCAAGGACTCAGAATATGTAGTGGGGCGTTTCGGACCTCCTCGGTGGCTGCACTACAGGTGGAGATGGGGGAATGCCATTGCAGATTAGGAGACAGCAGCGTCCAATTCATTATTGGTTCAATCTACAGGACATTTACCTAGGCAAGTCAGTTAAGAACAAATTCTTATTTACAATGACGGCCTACGGGTGTCTCATGCTGCTTAAGGGATTTTCAGGCATGCTGGGAAACATGAGCGAAAACAGAACACAGCTCTGGGTGGGTGGGTATACCCAGGCGAAGGGACTGTATGGAAGGGAGTTTAGTCCAACGGTAGCTCAGTGATGCCAATTTAGCAATTTTGTTGCTAGATTTAGCAACTTTTCACAGTACCCTGGCAACTTCTTTTTTTCAGACAGCACCTAGCAACAAATTTAGCTACTTTTAAAAATGTATTTGAAACTTTTAGCAACTTTTGAAAAGTGACTCAAATGCTAAAATGCACTCATTTTCCCTCTAAATGACACAAAAACGATTTTCTCTGTCACATACTCAGTCACACACACCGTGCCTGGCTGCAAAAGTGCATGGTGAGGGACGTCAGCAGCAGGAGGCTCAGCTCTTGCACAGGCAGCAGCAGGCCAGCAGCAATTTCAGCAAATTAAAAATCATTGTTGGCTGACTGCAGCAGCAGTAGTATGCTTTCGGCGAGACAAACCCAATGAATATAGTTGGTCACAAATGTTTGATCTTGAACAGAACTTACAACATCAATCAACATGTCTCAATCAAATTGTACAGCCGAATACAGAAAAAAGTGGGAGTCGTACCTGAATTTAAAGGTGGCTGAAGCCAGTAATTGGGGATGATTGACAGGCATACTGTGCGTACTGCAAATCAGATATGCTTGCAAAAATGTTTGACATCAAAAAACATTGTGACAGCAAAGCATATAATAAATCAAAACCGTACAACCCCACAACGCAGTCTACATTACCACAGTTGGTTAAGAAAGTGGATAACTGCAAAAGCACAGAAGCTACTATGGCAATGGCATTGCGGAGCATTGTTCGCTGCTAGCATGCACCATTTAGGTATGGCTTGCAAAGCTGCCTTTTCAGATTCTGTGGCAGCAACAAACTTCCAAATGCACCGCCACCAAGTGCACAGAAATGATTAGGGGAGTACTGGCTCCTATTTTTCAAAAGGGAAACATCAGATGTGAGGGATGAGAAGTTCAGTCTCCTTTGGATGAGTCCACTGATGTCAGTGTCTCGAAATACTGGTGTGGTGATTCGGTGTTTCAGTGCTAAAAAAAGTACCGTTGTGTCCACATTTCTCAGGCTGGTTGAATTGGAGGGGGGCGATGCCAGATCAATAGCAAAGGCGGTAGTTGAGTTTCTTGAGAAGTGTAACCTTAAAAAAATAGAATCTTCAGGGTATTGGCACTGATAAGCTTCCGTGATGACTGGGGTGCACAACGGGGTGCACATGATTTTAAGGAAGATACTCATCCGCTGTGTGTGCCAGTCTTACAATTGGCTGTCTGTACAGCATCCAAAGAAACCATCCCTAAGAGTGTTGAGTACTAATCAGGGAAACTACAACTGGTTTTCGATTTCCCCAAAATGGCTCGAGGCGTACAAAGCAGTGTATGCCCACATTAATTGTGGCCAGAAACCCTGTAGATCACCAAAGTGTGTGCCACACGCTGGCTATCGATTGAGCCTGCGGTAACTCGTATATTGAGCCAGTGGGAAGAAACTGAAACCCACTTTGAGTTGACCAAGCCAGTGAGCATTGCTACATGGCGGATGTGCTCCACGCCATGTACATGGACAAGACCAACTATGTCTACCTGACATTCTGAAATCATCCTGTCCAACGTACAAGTTGCAGTGAAGTCATTTGAGGAGAGCAAACAGATCCTGTCAAGCTTTTGGACACTCTGGTATACCTCTTAACATAAATTTCAGCAGAGTAGTCAACCCTATGGCAAAAATTGATGTCCTGAAGGATGCCATGAGGACATCTCAGTCCATCACCATACCTTGGGTACCTTTTAGAGAGGACGGTGTACCAACTCAGTCTTGCGCCAGAGGACGAAAAGGTCATTTGGAGACAGTGCATCAACTACATTGTTGCTTTAAGCAAGGAGCTGCAAGCAAGGCTCCCAGACAACCTAGAAGCCTTGTGAAACATGGCCTTGTTCATGTAGGAAACGCTAAAGCACAATAAAGGCACCACTGAAATTATTAAAGTAGCTGAGCTACTGGGGTATAAGCCCCAACAATTGATTAAATGTTTCCCAATGAGAAAACTCCATCTGTTTTGTGGGACTCAACTGAAAATACAGTCCGTTTTGAGTGAAGTCAATAACTACACGGACTCTTCCGGGTCAAAATCATTTGAAGAACTGTGCAAAGCTGCACTCGCTGTCCTCTCCTTGCCACACTCAAATGCGGAGGTGAACGGCTGTTCAGCCAAATGAGTGTTGGCAAGTCAAAGTTAAGAAATAGAATGTCACTGCACACTCTCAACTCCATACTCCTGGTGCGGTATGGACTGAGCTGGCTGGTGATACCTGTTACCAGCATAAACTACCAAGTGAAATTCTGCAGCAGTTTGGCACACACAGCAGCATACAGCTTTAAGGCCACTCCATCCTCTACTGCTGGTTTCAGCTCTGTGACAATGCAGTTGGACAGTGAAGATGAGAGAATTTCCTTGCCAATCTATGATCATCAATTTACAGTACTTATGCAAGGAGTGGACTTTCTGGAACTGGCGGAGACACACAGCTGATGGTGACAGTATGTACTGCAGTGTGTGCGAAAACAGTGGCAATATCTGGAGGAAACCATTGAGTAGCTAGCCAGCCAAGCAGAAACAACACCTGGAGAGAGCTGGAAGGAGATGCCTAGCGCACACATCATTATTTGAGTTAAGTTGCTTGTTCAATAAGATAGCATATATACCTTTTTATTAGCCTGTACCTGTAATTGTTGATCAGTTAGGTAGCATGTTAACTAACTACCAATACACTGCTTAAAACTATAATGTTCAGAATGTGTAGTTTTACTAGTTAAAAAGAAAATAAATAAAATGTAATTGTTCATAATGTGTATTGTTCAATAATTCAATGGTTGTGTTTAAAAATAAAATGTTATCTATAAAAAATGGTTTGTGTTTATATTACTTTACAAATAAAATATATGATATAACAAACAAATCTAAACTAACAAATGTCAATCATATTTTTTGCCGAGATGGCCAGTCAATTTGAGTAACGTTATTGTGTATTCTACGTAATGACGCAGTTTTACGTTATTACGCAATGACGTCATCACGCAATGGCACGACAACGTCATTAGCTACTTTTTTCGACCTGCCTCTAGCAACTTTTCCTGAAAATTAGTAGGCAACACTGCGGTAGCTACTCCTGTAATAACAATGGCTACTCCCGCCTCCATAGTTGATCTAGAAGTATTGGAGAGACTACAGAAAGATAGGGAGGGTGTTGATCCATCTGATTTGTTTAAGAGACATCTGGATACTGTGTATCAGGATTTTGAGGCCATTTACACAGATGGTTCAAAAGATTCAAAGACAGGACGTACTGGGTCAGCATTTGTAGTGCAGGAATGTGGGGTGACGTCAGGAATCTATTAGGGCAACACATATAGTGCTGTAACTACGGTATGTATCACTGCTGAAGAGAGCGCGCGATTCCATTAAAAGCTAGTCCGGCTCATTC